>NW_027269265.1:30799115-30854115 GCF_023055355.1 Agelaius tricolor | reverse complement strand
AATTATTTGCACTAGCTGAAGGGTTGATTTAAAGCATCATCATTCACTCTTTGGTCCAGAAGAGTATTTTTGCCTTGATCTGTGTTTTTGCAGTTGTGCATTGCTACTTGAAACTGTGCTTTCCCTTCTCTTTTTCAGGTTTGCATAGCAACTAAGTTGAACACTGGAAAAACTGCCACTAAAGACAGTCAAGAAGTTGAATTAATGAATATTAAAATGTTGTAATTCACACTGAAACAATATTCTATCAACTTTTTCTGTGTAATTTAACTATAAGAACAAGCCTAAGTGGTATATAACATTTCCATGAATGGGACCCTTAGGCTTATTCATCTGAACATGTTTAGCTTGCCAAGTTTAAATATTTTCAGAACTGATCCTGGTACTGAGAAGCCTTCATCACAGCACAGCATTTAAAATGATGGATGTGATACATATTTAATACAATAAAATGGCCATTTATATGCTCATACTAGGCACAAGGGAAATCCTTGTAGGAAAGAACTCTAAAATCAAAAGGGGCCTATTTTCTCATTGGCACACAAGGAATTTGGATATCTAACTCCCATTACTGCTGATGGGTGTCATGAACCCGGGTCTTCCATGCATCAGTGAGACTATACATATTGAAGGGTCCAATTCAGCAAAAGGGAGGACCTGCACATGTTAAACTGCAAAAAAAAAATTCCACAGGTTTACCCTGTGCAGCTAAATAATGGGGCAGAACTGCAGTCTGAGACTATCACATCATTGCTTCAGACAATCAAGCCTTTGCAGAGTGCATCTTGGCTGTCTATTCCCCATCCACACGGAAAACATGGACATAACAATGATCCCTTGGAGCTCCAAAGAAAGCTGCCTGACAGTATTGTCCACCTGAGCACCAAGATTTCTGAGCAGCTAGGAGCCCTGTTGTATGCCTAGGTTGTCTTTTATCACTTCAGTGTCACTTTCAGAAAATGTGGGAGAAGGGAGGGGGCTGGGGGGTGTTGGTGGAAGAGTGAACCCAAGTTAATTAACTGAAGCTTTCCAAGAAAATGTATGCAGCAAAAAATGAGAAAACTAAAGCAAACTAACAGCAGCACTGCAACAGAAGGAGATTGGGACAGACAGAAGCAGGGAAAGAGAAGTAAGAACATGCTACATGTTATCTGAGCACATTGACAGCGTTAAGTGTGGCTGGTTCATCAAAGAGATGGCCATGTGCTACTGCACAATTGTTATTTAGTCTTTTTACAATTAAATATGCCAATTTGATCTACCAACAACTCTTCTTGAACGTGGACCACGGTACCCCTGGCAAGAAGTCTGTAGGATGTTCTGTGTTGCTCTCCTCCTCCCTCCCTTTTTTTTCAGGGACACACTGAAAGCCCGTTTTTACAAACAGGAATCTCTACTGAGTTTTGATGGCTTTTGATCAGGCACTAGCCCTTCAGCACTGCCGGCCACTGTGGCAAAATTGACCACAGCAACATTCAATTATTCTGACTCATTGTGGCTCTGCAACTAAGATCCATAACATCTGAAGGCGTTTCTAAGATGATTTCACAACACAGTAGATAAGGACACCTGAGCCCAGCTTCTTTATAGCTACTCATAATATATGGAAAACCATTAAAATCTGACCAATATATTAGGTTTATATTTGCATATCTGATTAAAATGCTGTGCTAAAAAATTGTCCTTTTTAATTGTTAGCATCATGCCTTCTGGTTTAATAGCTTAACTGCTACAGAGGATATTGTAACTTTGAGCTCTTTTTCAATGGCTGCTAATAGCACTCATCAGGTATGAAAGACTGAAAGTGAAATTAAAACTGTTGACAAGAAGAATAAATCTCATAAGATCTTTATATTCATTTATGTTAAGAAATGATTTGCAGACAAAAAGCAGGTATTGATTTTAACAAATTAAGGAAACCAGGATATGTATCAGAACTTATTTAAATTTCCTAAATTCTGCTCAAAAGCACAAGTTGCTGGCTCTGCAAAATTCTGGAAATGCACCCCGCCGTTTGTACTAATTGGTGGGAAATTTGGGCCCGTTTCAAAGACAACTAATTGTCTGACGAAAATAGCTTGTTTTCTGACATCAGTATGTACCACACCCCTATATCACATGAGGGGGGTTTCAAAAAGGTGTTATATATTGTCATGGTAATTATAATTTGGTTATATGTACCCAAGATACAAAACCCATACAAGGTGATGGCATAAAAGAGGGTCTTATAAATGAGACTGTAGGGCATTTAACTAAACAATTGCATGCAGAATAAAGAGCTTACATAAAAGTGTGTATTATGCAGATCTTAGAAACCTGTGTCTCTGAGAAGACACTATTTTGACCATAATGCATTCTGTCATGTGAGATAAAATGCAGAGAACATTTACATTTCTCCCACTCACTGAGCTTCTATCACACGGCTTGCATTTTTCTCACATCAATAGGCATCTTTTTAAACATTATATTCATGTCTGTCTCTCTTGATGGCAAATAAAATTCAAGAAATAAAATACTTGATGATAAATATGTTAGATTTAAGAAGCAGTTGTGATAAAATGCTCAGGTTTTCAAAAAAGATTTGTTAAAAATAAATAAATTTAACAAGACTTGTACACAAGCTCAAAATATATTAATATATTGTAGATGATGCACAATAACATAATGACCCAAAAGAGCATTTGCACAGTTTTTCACACTGCTTAACTTACTGCTAAGTAAGACAAATAATCAACAGAACTTGGACTCAGTGACTCTGTAGATCAGATCAACATATGACTGCTGCAGCTGCCTGACTTGCCAGGGCATTTCAAACCAGCCACAGTTAGAGAAAGCTACTGCAGAGCAGGGGACATGCTCACTACAAAACCATCAACATGTCTATTGTCACTTGGAATCCTGGTTTAGATCACCAAATATTTCTATCAATACTATAACCCAAAGCACACTCTTTTGCAGTCACCAGCCAGGTTGTTGTATTTGGCAAACCAATAGTTCATCATAAAATATAATTAGTGCAAACAATTTAAATGTTTTACTGTGTTCCTGGTAATAATCTCCTTTTGGGTAATTTTAAATTGCACAGTTAGTGTACATCATCTTAGAGTTAAACAAATAGAAAACTTATGGCAAATCAATGTCATTTTACATTTTGGCTTCTAGCTTCTGCAAGGTGCCGATTTCTCCAATATTATCCCTAGTTTTCTCTTTTTTTTTCTTTTGAAAATCTAGAGCATATAAAAATTAAAGAATCTTGCTGTATAATTTAATTGTTTTTATTTAAGTTTCATCTTATTTGTTTCCTACATCTTTTTCTTAGTAACTACTTTAAAAGAGGTTTTTTAGTGTTTCATTATTATTTCCCTTATGGAACTGCCAGAAAAATCAAACAGATAAGGTGCCTCTGGGCATTTTTAGAAATGTAAATTAAGAAGGAGTCCAGGACTGATTCAAAGAGCTTAGAATACAAACAAGATATCTATCACTATTATTATTATTATTATTATTATTATTATTATTATTGTTATTGTTATTGTTATTATTTAATTTGGAGTAAGATATTCCCATAATGTCACACAAATAAAGTGAACCCAGACCTCCTAGTTCTCAGTGCAATGGCAAGAGCATAGCAGCCTTCCTGAAATTTTGAGACTATGGGTCCTACTCCGCAAAGCACAAGGCTCAAGTATACAGTTTAATTTCCACATATTTTAATCAAGAAAAATATGTTACATATGGAGACACAAACAATTGATGTAAGGTAACTACAACTCTTTTACATTTAAGTTTTTAGTTTAAAAAAAAGAATAAAGAGCTGTTTCATCAGATAAATATGCAATACCACTGAAATGGCAGGGTTTCATGAACACTCACCATCCCAGCTATTCACTTTCTTCCAGCCGTGCCAGGCAAGTCCCTTAAACTACAGAAGGAACATGTTTCATTTCAGATCAGACTAGTTTTGCATAATAAGTCACACAGCTAGATGGAGGAGCAGGTTGAAGATAGACCATAACTGTAGGAAAATATTAAAGGCTAATATCACTTTCTTACTCCTCTTCTAATGTGATGTCAGGCTGTATCTGCAGGCATGCTCATGCTTGTGAACTGGGGATAAGTTACAGTGCAAGATCCATTGCTGAAAGAAACAATTTTCTTCTTCTGCTAGAGAGTGACAAAGGCTTTCTTAAGCTTCAGAAAGGCACTTCTTGTTTGAAATGGAGCTGCTGCTGCTGCCACATCTCTCAACTTCCTCTTCCTTCCTTGCTAGTGCTCTTTACCATGAAGGCAAATTGCTTCACATTCATCTCAATGTTTGATCTACGTGCATCTGAATTATACATCGCTCAGAGGCCAGTTATCCATGGCAGCCTTCAGCAATCCCCAGCAGCCCTGCCTGTTCCAAATGTTCTGTGTGGTGTACTGCCACTCACAAGCCTACCTTTGCTCTTCAAGGGCCAAATTACACCAATAATTTTATCCCTTGATGGATTTGTCTCTGGAACATGTTCATAACAGTCCTAGTTCCATGTTCCCAGCCAGAACTGTGTTAAAATGCTTCTCAAATAAATCATGCTTTCTGATAACACAAAGGAGAAAGCACCATTTGATGCCATAGTATTACCATACTGAATTTGGTTAGACTTCTTGCAGAATAGTTTAGGTGTGGTTGGCTGTGTCTTGGGCCTGGGGGCGGTGTTTAATGACTGATTAAAACTCCCCTCAGCTCAATTTTTTTGTTCCTGCAGAAAGGACCAAGTAAGAACTTTACTAGAACATATTAAATTTGTCAAGCTGCTCAAATAATGAAATTGAGTTTAGAAGACAAAATAATAAAAACCAAATTAACCTATTGGTAGTTTTTGTGTTTGTTTTGTGAAATTCAGGCCTTTAATTCTAAGTTTCAAGCTTTAGTTCATTGGCAAAGGACATGGGAAAAGCCTACACTTTAAAATACAAAATCCCCAAATTTCCAACAGTCCTTTGTTTTTATTGCTTCATGCAAAGCAGATAAGATGAGATCCATTATGAATTAAGAGTTTGGGAACAATGGTAGAAAACAACAACGTTTTAAAATACCAGTCTCTTAGCTTAAGAGTCTCTTAAAAGAGAGTCTCTTAAGTCTCTTAAGTCTCTTGAGAGTCTCTCTACCAGTCTCTTAAAACAGCAACTTTTTAAAATACCAGTCTCTTAGCTTCAGTACATCATGTTAGATAATTCCTGCAATATTGCAGGAATTATCTAACACGATGTGCTGAAGCTAAGAGACTGGTATTTTAAAAACTATTCTAAAACCCTGAAATTTCTATTGAAGTTCTTTACGTAGGTTAGGCATCTATAGTGCTGAAATGTGATTTCTGAGTGAGTTGGGAAGGAATAGAAAGGGACCATCAGGATTAGAAGGTGAAGGAGACATTTTAATCCTTCCAGGACACTCGAAAACATCATCATCACACTACCACTACTACACCCAATAGTTGTACTTCAAATTTTGATAACCTGTTTCAGAATATTTTTTTCTTTAAAAAAACCTGAAATAATGTTTCCTGTTAGGATCACACTGAAAAACTATTTTTAACACAATTGTTTTAATCCTTTGCTTGGCAAAGGAAAGTTAAGCAGTTTTTGAAATATTTCCCCACAATGAAAAATGGGTTAATAATCACCTGTACTTGGTGGTGAAGCTTAAATGCAGCTGCCCAAACTTCAAAATTATAAATTAAATTTCAGCTCAGTATATTCCTGGTTTTTTGTGCTATTAAGACTACATATGCTTCAAAACAGAATAAATATAGCTTTACATTTAGAAAAAGCTCTGCATGTAGTTAGCAATAATTTCTTTGTCCTGGAGTCAAACTTGCAATAGCATTAATACTCATGAAACTCTGATCAAGTTACTCTGTCAGGCTGACTAGTACCACTTGTTTTGGGATAGGTTTTTCTGATGTCTCAGCTTCTTGCTGTTGAAGCTCCATGTGTTTCTTTGTACTCTCATATTCAGGTAATGGAACCAATTTTCTCTGCAAAAAGGATTTCTGGTTAGAAGGCTATATCCTTGCCCTTGCCATTTCAAAATTCTGCCAAAGAGAGATGGGATATGTAGAGTGTAGTGAGGAGTTCAGAGGAATGGCAAAAGAGATGCCTACATAGGCTGCAACTTTCTTTTTTAAACAATTGGTGCACATCCTGCCCTGCCAAACACTTGTCTACAGAGAAATTTAAAAAATTATAACTGCAGTTATCCCTGGAAAATTCCTTGGTTTTAGTTAGTACCCAGTGAGCTTAGAAAGTAGGGAAACAATAAAGTCATTAACAAATATTTTGCCTAAGGAATACACAGACTGGACAAGCTTTGAAAAAACACCAATAGTAATTTTCCCCATTGAAACTAGTCCAAATTCCCACTGTTTTCCAATAGGACCACAAATAGAATCATGTCTCACCCTATTACTCATTTTAACATTGTTTTAGGATAACTATCACTCCTTTCATGATTACTGTCATTTTGATTATTTCAGTGTCTAGGAAAAATAGTCGCCTACCATGAATCCACTCTACTATGTCATGTCTCAAAACAGAGACATTTTTCTCTATTTTAGGTTTATAAATTCACTAAGACACCCATATTTAGCTATTAGACATATAATTTGGGTTTGTTTACATGGTACAGAACTGTAGTTTTCAACAACTCTTGTTCCTCACAGCAAGATATAAAAAAAATTGTCTGCATTTAAAGGTCTAATCTAGGACTTGGATGACCCAGTGTCAGCTCCCCACAGTGCCAAAGACATGATTAGACCTACAAAAGCATCCTCACATAGGGTAACTCCCAAATAATTGGGTTTTTTTTGCAGGATCTAAGCAGACACTGCAGTAAGTCTCCATGAGAATGCCATCAGGACTTCTCAAGCACATGGCCTCTGTTTCTGACTCCTCCTGCTTCTACGATTCCTCCATTTCTTTCCTTGCCTCTGTTTCACCAGAAAAGACTATAGAATACTCTGGAACCTTGTTTCTAGCCCTAGTATTGTCCTAAATTATGAACTTTATTTGAGAAATAAAGTACATCAATGCTACTTACTTTGTTGACTACTTTGTTTTCTGAACTACTATATAAATAGGGGGGTCTTGACACAGCTATTACATCTAATTTTTAGTGTAAACAGTAATCACACTTTACACTATAGATAATAATATATATTATTTTCTAGAGTCTTGCATGAAATTTTGCAGCAAAATCCACAAGTCTCTTAACACTCTGGCAGGTCCTAACAAGCAAGTCTGTAGGTTTTCCCCATTCCTCCAGCTGGCAGGAATTTTATATCTTTGTTATGTTCCTCTTCAAAGGCACCTGGGGCAGCAGAGGGAAACTTGCTCATGCTCTTGGAGCACTCACAATCTTTGCTGTCTTTGTGAGGGCTCCCCAAGGCTCCCAAAACTCTGTCCATGGCCTGGGACACTGTGACAGCCATGTGAGACCATGCTGCTCAGGGAGGACAGAAAGAAAACCTCTACTTGAAGAGGCAGAGTGACCAAAAAGCATTCCCAGGACTGTCATAAAGAAGTAGCCCAACTCCTGATGCTATGGGAGACTTCTTTACAGACTCTGTAGACCTATGAATTTTCTTTAAGTTTGTTCTTCAGGTTTGTGTTCTAAAATCTAGTAAAATCTAGCTTTAAATCTGGAGGATTTGTTGTTTTATGGTTGTGTTTTAAAACCACCCTCTTGTAGCACTTTGGGATAATCACTTGAAGGAAAGGTTTTTGCAGAAATCACTGACAAAGTCCTGTTATGCCTCTCAGACAAAGATCTGTGCTATGAAAAAAAGTTCTACTGAGTTATTATTCATCACCCCATTCCACCCCAGCACAGCACAAAATAAGTGCCACTTTACATCTCCATTAACCCCACTTCTGCTGAATTCCTGCCTCTTCCATCATACACAGTGCACAAGAGAGCCTCAGAGGCAGCCCAGTGCAATGGTTTGCATTTCACCTTCTAAATGCAGAAAACTTACTTTTATGGTGAGATAAACTCTGATCCAATGGAATGCACTTTAGGAACCACTTAAAATGGGTTTTAATCTGGAAAATAAATCCATCATTTCTCACTCTGGCAAGACCCTACAGTTATGTCAATGAAGAGTTTGGCTTGCTTAAGATCTGCATTTTTGTACATTCTTAAAAACTTATATTTTGTGAGAATATTTTCAAATTACAAACAAAGTCACTTTACTGGCACAAATTTCTTCATGTTCATATCCTTAAGGTCATATGAAAATATGTTGCACTTTTCTGCAAATATAGTTAACATTAAAAGCCTCTGACAATTTATCTGAGACAAAGAGGTTGCTGGGGAAGCTTTCTAACCCCCTCAATTGTTATGCAAATAGTTAAAATATTGAAATGAATTTAAAGAGTTATACTCATACACGTCAGTCCTGTTATAATTTGGAGACAATGAATAATATATTTCAGACAAAGTGAAGGCAGCTATAGAAGTAAACTAAAATAGGAAAATTACGCCCACCAGGCATTTAAATTTAGGAGCAGAATAAATTATCCATACATTAAAAGGTTCATATATTTCAAAGAAAGCACAAAAAAGTTTAAAAAAATAACTGAGAAAATGTAACAAAAAGCAGAATAATTCCAAATGTGATCAAAGCTAGTGTGAAAACCTATTAAATGGATATCCTTATTGCACAAAAATTATAAAATAGTAGTTTCAGAGATCTATTTTTTTAACAGATATTAACTTGAAGTGTCTGCTGTTTTATGAAACAAATTTTAATCTGGTAAACCAAAAACAACAAAAAAAAAAAGCATTAAAACTAAGAGTTTTATTCATTCAAATTTCTATTGCATTTTTTCATCTTTTGCCACAACAGACACTTATTGCTTTTAATCGTGTACTCATTTATCTGGTATTCTTCCAAAAGGACTTCCATATAGTCTTGTATGATTCAGTTCACTGCATATGTTATTCTTACATATATATTAATTAAAAAGCTCGCTCAGAGTATTTGAAACCCCCAAAATACCTCAATCATTTTCTTATGTTGAAAAGCTGAATCTACCAACATTCATCAGGGTCTTAGTTAACACTTTGTATATGCAGCACTTTTAAACCTGAGCCACTGCCACACAGCATCTGAACTGCTGCTGTCCTGATTTTAAAACAGATTCTGTTAAAAATACCTGAGTAGAGCTTTATGTTTTTTCATCAAGATAGCTTCATAATTAGGAATAGAGGATGCTCTGGTTCATGCTATGACTTATGAATAACCCTACAAACAAATTTTTTCAGACCTCCAGTGAACTGAACTAATGATATATATACATTTCATTGGGCAACAGACTCATCACTATTTAATATTGCCATTTAACGTTGCTATTTAACAGAGATTGCATTACACTTCCCAGCTTCAAATGGGATGAGCTTCTTTGTACCTCATTCCAAGACAATGAATACCCTCAAATGAATCCAGCCAAGACAAACCAACACTGGTGCAACAGGGACAGAGACACAGTTCTGTGGCTTTCTTCTGCAGTCAGAACTGGTTGCAGAATAGTGCCCAGTGGACTGCAAGCCTGACTGGTGACGTAAAGGTGGATTTCAGAGACAGGCATGAAAGCATTTTACCATCTTACAGAGCACTGACAATACCTGACTTCACTTTCTGGCTTCTGAGAAGCACATCAAGGTACCATGTCAGAGAAGTGAGTCAGTTCACTTGCGAATGGCTCGTAGCTATGTCATTTAATTATGTGATCACAGGGAAATGAAGGCTGGATGATAAAACTGTGTTAGGATTGTGTAAGATACATACAATATTAGAAGATATTTCATATAAAGAAAAGTTTAGTTAGCAGACACTTGAGTATGACTTGATTTCACCATAGTGGAAAGGTTATTTATTTTTATTTGCCTTACCATATAGATTTATTGCTCAAAGTTTATCCAGTGTACCTGCTGGGCACCTCCTGGGCACCTCCCAGGCACCTGCATATGAAGGAAAATTATGCCATTAACAATAGCTACTCTGCATTTATTCTGTGCATTCTCATGTGTGTGCAGTAAGTGTGACCCTGTGTGAGGTAGTTCATTCCACTTGGAAAGCTGGTGGCATTGTATCCAGTGTGTATTCAAAATATCTCCAAAGGAAATAAAAGTATAGCAGTTTTCATGCTGTAAATCAAGGGCTCTGTTATTGCATACTTATTTGATGTATAAAAGCCACAATAGAGCCACAACTGATGTAAGAAGGTCAAATCTCTGTTGAAAATCATTAGAGGTTCATCAGTATGATGTGTGCCATTATTTATAACTTAATGAATGTTAGCTAAAAATCACTTGAATAGCACTTTACTTATTAACATATTTCAAGCTATCTGTGCTCAATGCTACCATAATTTTGGTAGCATAGCTCTGAAATATGCAAGCCTTACTTGCTTATGGGGAATACATGGGCAGAATAAGAATGTTCCAAAGGGCTGTGTTCTTTCTGAGGAAGAATAAACACAAATGAGATTCACAATCAAGGAAATGTTATAGTATAGAATCTAGATATAGAGACCGATATATAATGTAGAAATTTATGCTTCTGAATTTAGCTGGTCAAGTTTAATGCAAATTAATAGTTTTGCTGTGAAATTATATAGCCAAAGAGTTACACAGTAGTAGGTCACCAAAGAAACCATCCCTTCTGCCTTCCAATATGCCCTGAATTTAGGTCTTTTGGCAAATATGGTTCAGTCACTGACTGGTACTTGTAACATGTTGTGACTAGTAAAATTCAACTTTCATTTTGCTGGTTCTTTACCTGCAAATTCCAGCAGTTTCACTAGCTCTGGGTGTAGGGATTTTTGACTGATGAGTCATACATATGAAGTTCTAATGAACACATAATTATATCTCTGTGTCAATTCCTACAATTTTAAAGCTTTCCCACTCCCACCAGCAGGGGTTTTTTAAATGGCTGGGTGCCTAGAACTGCCTTTTCTTTAGTGATTTGAAGAAGCAGGAATACATCACCCGAGAGCAAGATAACAGGGACAAAATGATCCTTTATTAAATTTGGGACAAAAGTATATAAAGTTTAGGCCTCCATACCTAAACTCTCACTCCAAAACTAAGCTTCACAATGCAAAGAGCAAAAGGGGATGTGGTCTCTGACGGCATGTGGCTACCAGCCCTGTCCATACACTGGCAACCTCAAGTTGCAAAGGACGGTGGATTTCTAGTTAGGTTAGGAGAGATTTGGGATCAGAGTGCTTTTCTAAACACTGACAGTAAAGAAATGTACATCAACACATGGCAGGAACTGTCCAGGCTTTGCTGGAGGATTAATGAAAGATGCAAAATAAGGATAATCTATAATTTCCTATCTAAGGGGTCAGGCTGAATAACTGAATTGCTCAGAGACAAGAATCTTACTTTCTCAAAAAAAAAAAAAAAATTACATTTTTTTTCCAAAATGCAGGGTCCTTTCCAGGGGCCTGATGAGTCCCAGGAAGAATCTCCATGTCGCTTAGACATGGGGAATCATCTTTTCATTTTATTAGGCCAGACAGCGTCCATACTGTGAGTTGTGCTGAAGAATATTGATAGAAAATTAAGAGAAGTTAATGAAATTGTAATACAATCAAACCATAAACTTTTGCATCTAGTATTTTTATGCATATTCAGCATATTTTATTCTTCACTCTATAATGTATGTGAATAGCTAAATAATGTAACACATCATTTTACTGATCTAAATGAATCCTCATCAGATAGTTTTAACTACACTGTATAGTACAACTCCAAATTAATCCCAGTGGAAAATGAATTGAAGACAGTTTTTAAAAGGATAAAGAAGGGGAGATTCTAATTTTTACTGATGAAAGAGGATGAATGAATTCTGCACATTGAGGAGTTGAGCACTCAGGATGCAGAAGCTTCCTTTGTATCATATTTTCAGCTGAAGAAAAATAATGTGCCTTTCTTCTTTTTCTTTTGGAAGGTAAAAAAAATCAAAAAAGCTCTGTTTTTCTCCCAAGTTATGTCATTTCTTTCCTATATGTCTTTTCTTTGTTCAAAAAAAAAGCTTTTGCCTTTTGCCTACATGCCTGGTTTTCAGTACCATATGTCAAAATCTTACAGTCAACTTTTTATTTTATCACCTATTCAGTACACATGAGAAAAAAAGCAATTACTCAAAGTACAGTGTATGCACATTTTTTTCTTTTATTTATTTCCATTTTAAAATCTTTTATTCCAAATACCAGTCTTAAAATTTGGCAACACAATACAATTTTTGATGTCTTGCAATTAAATCATTCTGGTTTCACTTTGTCATGAAATCATCTACTTGGAGAAAATATGTAAGAGTCCTGATTTGCCTTTCTGAATCTATTTTTCACAGTTGCAAAGTCCTGGTCAAATAAATTAAATTACTACAGCAGTATGTAGCTAATTTTATGTAAATTAAGGTGTTAATGTTCTGAAACACATTCCTGAAAATGGTCTGTTTTCTCTTGCAGCTTTTCTTCATTAATGCCACAATGAAAATCTAAAAATTAATTTCTACAAGGCTAAGGGTTGCTCCCTGACCTATAAAGGAATTAATTTTATAGGTAGTCTTAATGGTCATCTGACACTTCGCAGTAGCCCACCCAAATAAATCAACATCCCTGCCTGCATGCCAACAGAATGGGTGAATATGAATTGAAGGCTTTTTAAACATCAGATGATCTAAGCAAGTTTTACTCGTGTTGCTGGGTACATAATTATTGCAATGTTTTAACCTTTGTTTGTAGCAGTCCCCTAATAAAAGCAAAATTGACAATTTAAGTTGCCTAGAAAATACAAGATTAGCAGAATGAAAATAAGTATAATTAGAAGCCAGAAAAATGCAAAGTTAGAAACAGCCTTATTATTTGACTAGAAAGGTTCAAGCAACAAATCTATTCAGACAGACACAAAAGAGGAAAACTTTTAAAAGGTAGCTAAAACCTAAATTTCCAGCCACCAGTTTCCTCACTTTGCCTGCCATCACATCAGATTAGACTGAGAGAAGCCATGATTATCTTTTTAATTGATTTTGCATACAGGTCCAAATTGGTTCTATGTTAATTTTTTGGTGACATATTCTAAAAGATCATCTGCAGTATTTAAATAAACTGGGTCATGTCCTTCAAATACTGGGTGAGCAATTATATTGGCTTGAAAAAACACAACCTCTGCTGCTGCAACTTTCTGTATATACCAGAATATTGTATACAGCAGGACAATTTTTTCAACATGCTCTAACAGTTTAATGCACACCACTGGCATCATCAGTGTGAAGGATGAAAAGATGAGAACATATGCTTGCTTTGACTCTAGAAGTCCAGTTTCTAAAGAAATTTTCATAGCCTAGTTATTTTGCCTACACTGTTCCAGTTTCTCTACTTCCCAAAATCTATGAAAGTTTTTTCATCAGCTTCAGTGAAAATCTGATAGTTTTGAATAGCCACATACCACTGAGAATCCTAGTATTGTAAAGTAAAAGTTACCAGTTCTTAGAAAATAATTTTATCCCTCCTAATTAGTCTCAATCTGAGATCGGTATAGGAGAAGATAAATATTTTTTTAAAAAAATTAACAACCTGAATATTAAAAACTTAAAATCTAGACTGTCAACACAAAGAATCATGGATTGTAAAAAAAAAATTGAAATAATTTTTGGCAGTCCAGATTATTATTTTTTATATATATATATGTAAAGAAGATATAGTTAATTTATTTTCCACAGTGTGAATATATTTAGAATGGTTGATTTAAGCTTTCCTGAGTTCCTAAAGGTCTGTGCCCCCACTTTTATCCAGCATGACTTCAAAAATAGTCTTTAAATTGTCCCAAGCCAGTCACTTCATGAAACTGGCTGAAACTCAGAGTGGCTGGAGTTGGTATATTCTAGGAGCAGCAGTTACACTTTTGAGCCATATGGGTTAATGAGTTACTACTGTGCAGCAGGTGAGGTGGCAGCTGCTTATTCACTCTTCCTCTGTGCCAAACACAAGGTAAAACACATTAGGTTAAACTTTAATAAAAAAAGGTTATGCTAATGTACTTTTCTTCAGATTCACCAAAGGCTAAGGGTTCATTTAGCACCTCTTAAAACAATGGCAACTTGACGAAATTGCTGAGCTCCATACGAGAAAGATTAGAATATAATAATAGTTCAGTCACCCTGATTTCTGGTTCCCTGTTTTAATTATTTAATAAAATTCAGATTTATAGATTTCAAGGCAATATATATTTGTACAAGGAAGAATGTTGTCTAAAACTTGACTAGGATTCGGCTTCATTCCATCTGCAAGTGAATAATCACCATGTCTCATATTATTTCCTTAGAAAGTGAGATCTGGACCTTCATCCACCTTGACATGTGTCTAGACTTCAAATAAAAATAAACTTCTACTCAAAGCTAGGGCAGTTGAACATAGTGGAATCATACAGTCTAATAGAACGGAGACAATACCTATTGCAAGGTGGTATGTGAAAAAGAGTGGCTGGAAGGGCAAAAATAAAATAAACAAAAGAGCAGCAATGAAAAAAGTTTCCCTTTGAAAGCTATGAACAGTCCTGAGAAACAGGAGAGAAACTGATCAAATCTACTCTACAACTGACATGAATTCTGGAGTAAAATACCCTCTTGCCATCTTGGAAGCTGATATATCCTTCAACAGGTAACAACGAAAAAGTTTAAAAATTCATAGGTTTTTTTCTGAAAAAATAAAGAATTTTCAAAGAAAATTTCTTGATCTGAAAAATTACAAAAGTTGTTGTGTTTGGTTTTAATTGCATATAATCTACTTCCTGACTTCTATTAAAATATTTCTTTCATTTACTGTTTATATATATATATATATATATATATGAGGGTTTAAAAGGAGTATGCATTTAGAGGTTATGCATACTCCTCTAAAAGTTAGAGAGCCAGCATAACCACTACTAAGTTGTTATTCCAACACTCTTGTTTAGACACATGATTATCAAAAGTCACACACAAGCAGTATCAAAGGTCACGTTTTGTCTTCTGGTTTCTCATTCAGTAGATTTCTTGTACAGATGTGTAAGGCATCCTCAGCTAGACCTTCCATGGATTCACACCATGGCTGAGGTTAGAAGGGATCTCCAGTGGTCATCTTGAACTCCTTCCTGTTGAAGCAAGGAAACTAACACCGGTTGCCAAGGACCATGGCCAGACAACTTCTGAATCTCTCTGAGGATGGAGACTCAGAACCTGCTTGGACAACCTGCCAGTCAGTCACCCCCTTAGTGAAGGAGTGGTTGCTGATGTCCATATGTCAAGAAATGTGCCTTTGATCCTGCCACTGGGCACCACTAATAGAAGCCTGCCTCCATTCTCTGTCCCTGTCTCCTCCCTGTCTTTATACGCATTGATAAAATCCCCTGGGAGTCTGCTGCAAGTCAAGCAGTCCCAATTCTTTCAACCCTTCCTCATAGGAAAGGTGATGTAGTCCTTTATTCATCTTAGTGATGTTTTGCTGCACTCCTTCCATGTCCTTCATGTACTGGGGAGCCAGCACTCCAAGGTGTGCCCTTACCAGATGTGAGTAGAGGGGAAGTGTCACCTCCCTCGACCAGCTGGCAAGGCTCCTAAAGCAGTCCTGGACACTGATGACCTTCTTTCCTTGAAGGCTTTCATTTCTGGCTCCACCAGGGTTCACCAGCTCATGTCTTACAAAATTACATTTACTGGTCAGGCCCCAGCAAGTACAGGTGTGTGGAGTTATTCCTTCCCAAGTACAGGACTTTTACTTGCCTTGGCTGAGATGCATAAAACTCCTGTCAGCCTATTTCTCCAGCTTGCCAAGGTCCCTCTGGATGGCAGTGCAAGTCCCTTTCTCTAACTAGTATGGCAAATCTTCCTCCAGATCATTTTTCTAACCCGGGATTTCCTACAAGTACTTACCCCTGCAGCATGTTCTCTTGGTTTCTGCCTGAAAGGAAGCTGAGTGTGGCAAAGGGTGTTCTTGAAATCAAGATTCTCCAGGGACCAATTCATCCTTTGACACCAAGTAATATATATGTAGTCACACAATATATTAAATGCAGTATAAAAGTAATAATGTTGGAAATCGGTTTTGCATCTAGTGTGAACAAGACTTTTGAAACAACAGAACCTTTTGAAACAGGTTAGAATTTAGGAATGCTGATGCAGCAATCCAAATGCAGTTTACTGTAGAAGGTAAAATCTTGACATTTGTGGTCCTGTCTACTCTATAGCTCTATTGGAGTTTACACATGGAGTTTCAAATGAAAATAGATATACCTCACCATTCTTGTCACTATGTCCCTTCTCCATGGTGCCTTATTATTATTACAATTTTATGTGGTGCACCTAACTGGCAGAGTCAGGTTATACTCCAGTGTGCTAAACAAACATAATAAATGACATGACAGTCCCTGCCACAATACATGGACTTCACCCTGACAGGACTAGATCCAGAGAAAGAAAAAGCAATGATCTATTTTGACAAGATTCTGAAGGTATTTAAAACAGATGGAAAACCCTAGACTCAGTATGCATGTCCTCCTTAACTGCCTTGAGTCAACATGAGGTAGCTTATTTCATACAGATTTCTGTACAGAGCCAACAGCATGGATTTCCATACCAAAGGCTGATGGACAAGTATGTAGTTCCACATACTATGAGGTGTTGTAAATACCTATTCTCTGGTTTTATAATTTTAGTGGCACTTTCTGAAGCTCACAGCTAAGCCGTCTGTGTTGTCCAGTTTCTTTATAATGACAATGTGACCTGGTCATGTCAAACTTTTGGCTGCCTTTGGAAAAGAGATACAGGAATTATGGCTGCAGAAACTAAAGGCCACACTCTGGTTTGGAAACAAGCAGTCCTTTCCCAGTCTCCCTAAAAAATAATGGCATTGCATACTGCTATAGACTTAATTTTCTACTATATAGAAATAAAAATTTAAATATTAACCACTATAAAAATATATTTAATTAATATTCGTATGCCAAGCCCTATTTTGAGCCACACAGTGCACAAGGATAATCCCTTCTTCCATCAATATGTAGTGTGAAAAGCCAGCCTGATACCAGTATACCAGACTTTGTCTGAATTTCTTTGTATTTTCTTGTTCACTTTCCATGTAAGAATCCAGCTGCTCACGGACAGACTTCATAAACTGGCATATTTGTTGTAACTGACTGTAAGACTAAAGCACTGCTATTGCTCTTTGTTAACACTAGGGAAAATATGCATTTATGTCTTCATACTGGCGCCCTTGGTAAGTAAATATTACATAACATAATATTATATGCATTACCATTATATAAGCCCAAGAATCTTTCATAAATTTCCCTGTTTTGATCCTGAAACAAAGAATTGCTGTAATGAACAAGAACATAACATCTGCCTTTTTTTACCACAAAACCATTTTGCATGTGTTCTCTAGATTCTGCTATTGTTCAGTGAAGTACATGCTCATGCAGAGAACTGCAGGATGGAGATTTCAATAGCAAAATAAGTTAATTTATGGCAACAGCTAAGTAATAAAAGAAAGGCATATGAAAAACATGGTAAAACTGTGCATGAGCACCCTGCCTTTCAAAGAAATGAGACAACAAGGTAGTACAGTGTTTTGGGTTTACTGGAATTTTGTATATAGTGACAGGCACAAGTGTAAGAAGCCAACATTAATCTTATCAGTTTTGCTAGTCTTACATAGGACAGGGTGTCCACACTCTTCTTTTGGACCTAGACACAGTTCTGTGAAAATCAAACCAGATTCTTCTTCATATTTCTTGTGCAAAACATCCTAGTGCAATGAAACCAATATCATATATTTTTGACTGTTTTCAGTAGTTGCAATGGATTATAAACCTTAAACTTTGTACAGACCTTAAATGTCACCAATATTACTGAATGCAAAGTTAAAACAGCTTGCACAGATGAGAAATGCCTTTAGAACAGCAGCAGTGAAATTTATCCCACCAGATGAATTTCTGTTATATGATTGCAAAATGAATCTATTTTTTTAAACCGGTAAAGCGAAAGGACAGCCAGTCTGAGATTTACACCTGATTTGTGCTATAGTAATCTTTGAAATTAAGAAGTGTATCCTTGCATTTCATTAAATTCTGGCTAATGAGATAACTGTCTTCCCAAGGAGGGAGTGATGAAGTACTCATGCCATAAAGCATAAATTAATGCTGCAAGGTTAAACACTGGAACTAACTCATGTTTCAACAAAAGCCCCTACCAGCAGTTAAATTAACTGACATAAATACCATAAAATCTGTCTTTATTTTAGTCTCAGATGATGCTTCTTTTTACACCCCTGCTTTCAGTTTGTATAACTCATTTTTGCACATTATTGCATGCATCATTTGCCATTTAAAGGATCAGCTTCAACTGAAAAGAGATTTAAGGAATCAAATACTCAGGAAAAAGAACCTGTAGGTATGAGGAATACCCCTATCATTCGGTACTTTTCCAGTATTCTTTAAAGAAAACACCACAATAGACAATGAGAGCTCAAAGAAAGAGTTAATTATGTTGAGAATAAATGAAAGAAATCTACTTTTTCAGCTTTTTGATAGACATTTTCAAAAAAAATGCTAAAGAAAACCTGTGGTGATAATAGGTTTGATATATATTCTGGCAAAAAATTATATCACATTAATGAGGTGGCTTAAAGGGCTCATGCATTTTGTAGGAGGCATTTCAATGTATTAGTATAATTAGCAGTGATGAGAAAACTGTTTGGAACTGAATTACCTCTCACGAGTTCATTTGAGCTATATGAAATTACACCATGCAAGAAGGAAAATTATGGAGCCATCCAGAGAGAGTTCATGCCTGATTTGATCATAGTCACTAATTGGATGATCATTTTCGTAAAGCTTTTCAAATGGTTGACAGTTTCTGCCTCTCATTTTTTTTAATGGACTAGCTCTTTATTTCTTGCACTAAGCAACCAAACATACATTTGTTCAAGATTTTGGTGTTTCTACAGGGACCTACAGGTGTAATTGTCACAATCTGAGCAACCTTTGTCCCCTAATTAGCTGCTTTTTGGGGACCCCTGATGGGATTTGCTGTTCTTGTTAACAATCTTAGAGAATACCTGATGAGTAAGACTCTCCAAAGTCTGATGCATGTCAGCAGACACCATATGACAGCAATTTAATGAAGTTAAAAACTGACTTGATTCTGATGGCTGGAATAGTATCTGTGCTGTATAGCTTTTGATTTCTGTTGGTCTATTTTTTTTTTTTCATCATGAATTGGGTGTTCTGGGGAAGGATAACAGAAAGGTGAAGGATAAAGGAAGAAAAAGCTTATTAATGGAAATACTTTATGAGCCCTTTTTCTGTCCTTCTTAATATCCAGTAACACTGAGAAAATTGAAATGGTAACATCCTTCATATATTTTAAATTAGATGCCTGGTATATGAAATACTTGATTTGAGTATTATTAAGCATTTAACTCAGATCTGTTTTACTGCTTTTTAATAAAGATCTTCATTTTTCTCGGAGTTGGGGTTCTTTTTATTTGTTTGGGTTTTTTTGGAAGGGTTTTTTTTGTTTTAATTATTCTTCCTTTTATTTAATGTGAATATTTTGTAGTAAGATTTGGACTTACTGTCACCTCACATATGAAATGTTACTTAAAAACAGCACTTTCCACAAGTAATACATCTGGGTTGAAAAATCAGGTGGAAAACAGAAATAGAAGGGCTTTACAGTCCCTTAGGAAAAAAAAAAAGGAATTATGAGCTTAGGAATACTTTGGCTCAATTATAAGGTATAATTCAATGTTGATAAGTCGGCAGTTTCCTGTGTAGTGTTTGTTTTGTCTTTTCTTGGAAATGCTTTCGCAGCCTTTTATAGGAACAGAAGCTCTTTCTGACTTTCTCTATTTGCTAAAAATTTTCATAAGCTTTTTAGTAATCACTTACAGAGAACACTAGAACTTATTTAGATGCTATTAATAGATAAATATAGATCTAAGCAAAAATGTTAACATTACAAACAGTATTCTATTTTCATATAGCTCCCATATTCTAGCAGACTTTACAGAAACAAGTACAAAATGTTATTTAATGCTTTTGAACTTTATTACATTCACTGAATTTTCCTGCAGTAACAAGATATCTTCCCAAAAATCTGAAGTCCTGAAGGAATCCCAAGAAAAACAGGGGTTCATAAATGTCTCTTAATTGAGTCACGGCTTGAAGCATGTAATTTACAAGAATTTTTAGGAAGAGTCTGGCGGGTTATAGATTGTAATCATGCAAAAGCTTAAAAGAAATTTGCCAGTGGTTCAATGCAGGAAGAGTTTAATATATATGTGTATAATATATATTCAGTATAATATATATTCAGAAGTATGTTTGAAGAACACAGACACTGTGCTACTTCCTCACAGTAAATAGAACAACTGGTAGTGCAGATGCCTTAGGTAATGTTGCTCCTCCCTCTAGTCCAGCAGAAATCTGTCCTAGGAATACACTCTACAGTCTTCTGGAAACTGTCTTGTCCAAGGTCAGATGGAATGCAAACACCTCACACTCTTTTACATCTTATAAGTGTGGATACAGGGAATTCACTCAAGTTAGAAAAATAGAAAAGTACTATTAGATCATTGAGGTCAAATACACTATGGAATTCCCATTTCCAAACCAAGTCAGATTCTTAAAGGACACATGTCAATGGTAATAATATTATAAGAATGTTCATTTAAGTGACTTCCCAGAGAAAGTTATCAATATAAAATAAAATTACTGTCAATGATAATTTTTTTAAACTGCAAACTCATAGTAAGGTTGGTAATTTTTTTCCATTATACAGCAATTGCTCAGCTAATATTAATATCGTGGATTTTATAGAAACTTGGCAATATAACACAATTGCTACAAAAAGCTGCTTAGAGATTATTTCCACTTCACATGCTACTCCCCATAGACAGTCACAGGGCCACTTCCCTGCAGTTTAGATGGGTTAATTTTTCACATGCAAAAGTCATGTGTCTTTTTGCACATGAAACTGATTGTTTCAGCTGAGGAAATTTTTAGCTATCTGAGGTATGGAAAGTGTTGGTTTGCAGATACTCTATGCATGAAAAAAGTCATCTGAATCAAACAGAATACTAAACCTTGAAGTTCAGGTTTTTCTAATGGGAAAGGTTTATATGTTAAGCAAAGTAAATGAAAGCTCTATGACAGATATTTATTTCATTAAGACATTAAAGCTGGCAGGTCTTCAGTTTGATCATAGCTCTATTGGTGTAAACTCAGTTTCTTAAGTTTTATTTCTTCAGCTTTTATGGTTGTAATGTAAGAATTATGAAAAGATACTTTCACTCATCAGTTTTGTTCTGAAGGTCTGAAGTCCTGTGCACACATAAGCAGTCTGGGAAGGAGCTGTGATTGTTTTATATTTGTAACTCTAGTTGTTTATTCATATAGAGGAAATATACCACAATAATAATGGTGATGAAAATTAGAATAACAATGAGACAAGTGAGGATTACAAAGGCAGCAGGCTCAGAAACTGAAACTTTGGAACTTTGTTATTAACCTCCTTTCTAAGAAGGGACTTGATATATCAAATGTGAAGCACACTAGAAATCAAAGTTACAGAAGGTTTGTTTGTTGCTGAGCAGTTTAAATTCCTCCCAACATTCATACCGTGAAGATGCTGTTATAGTATCGTGAAAGGCTTCAAATTATCTTTATATTACTTTGGGAGGATAAAATAAATCAGTAGGCAGAACTGGGGCACAGCCTCAGATGTAAATGATACAACTTTACTTCTAAAATACTGATTCTATGGTGGTAGAACCATTGCCATGAAAGAGGCATATAACCTGGAAGATTTAGGACATAATTTCTTTGAAGTGCAAATTGCCCATGCCATTTTCATCAATGAGAATTAAAGTACTGCATTTCTCTTTAAAGGTTAAAAATCAACAGACATCCACTTGTTGGAAGATACATCAACAAACCAGACACTGGTAATACAGTCCCTGTAATCTATTAATATAAGGCATTGAAGCACTCTAATTTGTGTGAAACTGTAGAAGTCCCCAAGGATATCAGTATAGCCACTGCATAAAGATCTGTATAAAGTACATCATTCTTTATCCAGGATTTGTCCTTTGTTGGCCTTTTGACTAGCACTAAAATCTGCACCATAATATGTGAGTAAAATTTTAAAAGGTATTGCTCAGAATTTGTCATCCAAATTTTAAGAATACAGAGTTCTTTTTAATAATGTTTAACTTCCAGCATTAATTATTCTTCATTACAAGAAGTTTCTGTGTCTCACTATTTTCATCAGAAATGCAACTTGTGTCATATTATTATCACAACTCTAAGGAATGAAGAAATTAATAGAAAAGAGATGGTAAATGGCCCTCAGAACCAATCTGTCAGACTTCAAGTAATTTTATTTATGGGAGATCTTTAAATAAACCAGAGAAAATAGTATCTTACTCCCTGGGAATATCTTTCTTTTACTGAGAACATTATCTGCCTTTTTTTTTTTAAATCATTGTATTTAATGGGGGTTGGAGGGTAGAAACAGAATCCTTGAAGTCAGCAGTAACTCAAAGAAATATTCCTGAGAAAGACTTCAAGCAATTCCCTAAGCAGCCTGACCCAGGATATTAGCCCTGAAGGCTTTTGCACAGGCACCACTTTCACCACTAGTGGAGACAGCTACACATCCAGATGTTGACATTGGAAACAAATGTTCCCAGACTTAGCATCTGCTTCCCAAAATCAGCTAAGTCTTCTGTGAATTAATAGAATATTCAGCAAAAGAAAGAAAATATGAATATTGCTTTTTATAGAATAAACTCCACAATATTGTGTTTATACAGCTTCCTTTCAATGGCAACATTCAATTCAGTGAAAGAAATGCAAAAGACCTCTCAAATTTGCAAAGAATGTCATCTTGCAGGTATTAAAACATGGTTATACACATTAGGTTGAGAAAATCTCAAAGATATAGCTGTATACTCTGCAGGTGCTTTTTACAATTTTAAAAGCTGCATTTGAAAACTCTGAATTACTGAATATGTGGGATATTTTGTTATAAGAATACACTTTCCCCTTTTGAGATTAGGCATCTTAAAAACTCACTGAAGAGGTGGGCAAAATGGGTATGTTCATTTTGCAGCAGGAAATTTATTGGGTAGATATTACCTGTTCCCTGCCACTGGTCAATTTTATAAACCAAGCAATTGAAGGAACCAGTTATATTCATTTTGCCCATTTTTACATATAGAAGATGTCCTATCACTACTTTTACCAAAGATTCTGCTACTGAAAATATTATAATACAAAGTCTAATATCGTCCTCACTGAAAGGTGTGCCACATTTAGCATACTAATCAGAAGGGGAAAAATTGTGCACTGCAACATTTTTAGCATGGCCAGTGAAATCTCAAAAATTTGAGAAATATAATTCTTACGGCATACAAAGTCAGAAGTGATAAAAGGCAACATTCATCCCCATTAATAGCTCCAGTGACTTCAATGGAATTACAGCAAGAACAAATTTGGCCCAGTCTCCTCAGCACGACAGACTGTTCACATGTGCTGCAGAACTCCTTCTGGGTCTGTGCCACAACTCTCTTCTCTCTCTCTCTCTTTTTTCTTTTTTTTTATTAAGACAAAAACTCAAAATGAGGAAATAAGGAGGGAAGGATCTACTCATATAATAATATGTCTTTTTTACAATTAATTCAAATTTTCTTCCACAACTGCAGAAGTGAATGGTGACTACATTTAAGGGCTCACAAAATACCATGTTCTAACAGTTTCAGAGTTGCAATTCATGGCAACTTAGAAGATGTTTGTGGAAGATTAATCCACAGAAAGAAAAAAACCCATGGTTTTCTTTATATTTGTGCTATATTATATTTCTCTTAATATTCCAGAGCCACTTCTGAAAGAGAAATCTGAAAAATCTTTCTATAAAACAGAAAGAAAGAGAATTTTGCCTTTTTACCTCATGCAGTTTGTCTGGCTCATGTATAAAGCTGTTGCTCAGAGTCACATTAGATATTCTACAACTGTTATTAATCTACAAGATAAATTTCTTTATATACCCTAGCTCAATATTTTTATGTTAACAAAAAGCCAAACTGCTGATCAATAACCATTAAGAATTGAGCATTATTCCAAGTGTTTGGCTTTTCAAACCTTTGTTAGGTCTCAGTGTTGAGCTAATAATGCATATTTCCTGGATTTATTAAAGAGGGAAAAAATAATGAAAATTGCAGACTTCCATACCTTCACTGTTACTTTTTTCTGACATTATTATACCATTATAGAGCAGCAGGCATTTTTGCAAAAGTCCAGATTCAGATTACCAAAATCAGTTACATTTCAGTTGATTTTCACAAACTTTAGAAAAAACTTTATCCTACAGTTCTTAGTAGAAGTCAGTTCCACACACTAACTGCTACAAGCTTTACTCAAGGAAAAAAATAGCCATTTTGCAAACATTTATTAGCTACAGTCAAGAATCAACATCTACCTACTTCTACTACTTATTAAAACCCCTCCACAATTTAAAGCCACAGAAAGTTATTAATCTCTGCAGCTTCTCTACAGAGGTACAAAATATTCTCTGTAAATTAGTTTGCCCATATCTAATGTGACTGCACATCATTTATGCTTAAATTGATGTTTGTATCGGTGTCTCACTTTGTCCATTGCTCACTGCATGTAACTAACCACATCTGCCTTGTGGGATGTCAGTTTTAAAACGTGAATATATGGTGGATTATTGTTGAATCCCAGGTTAACCTAAATTTATTTATAATCTTTAATGTATTAATTTTATAGCACCATATTATAATGTTTTAATGGGTTTTGCTCCTGTCTAATAAAACCTATTCTCAAAGTAGCTTCTGGTAAGATGAGTCCCTGAAAGCTCCAACATAAAAATGTCTAGTGCCAACGTAATAGAAAATAACTGCATTCCAATGCCAAGCTTGTTTTAGATCTCTTCTTCCTTTTGATAGAACATTGTTGGGCACAATATCAACAAAATGATCTGATTGTGCATGGAAATCAGATTGCATTTAATCCTTAGACAATGTTGCACTCATTGCTCTGTCAACTCAAAGACTCATCATGGTATCACAGAAGAAAACATGTAGTGGCATTTCCATTTGGATTGTGGATGCTGAGTCTGACAGAGCATTGTTACAAACAGTTTGTGATACAGTTGCCATGTTTGTAACTTTTCTGCACTTCTCTGTGCTTTGACACTGTAGGGTGATAATATTTTTCCTCTCTTCTGTTAAAAAATATTTTACAAGACCGGTGTTGATTAAAAAAATATTAAAACAATTCTGGGAATTATTCAAATAATGTTATGTTTTGGGGCTAAAAAAGGTGTATTCAATTTGTGCTTGCACTGAAGTGATATTTTCATTCAAAGCTTCTGACACTGAACTTCTGATTTTCCTTCCCAGATTCATTTCAGCACAGACAATGGACATTATAGGTGTGAGTAATACTTGGCTCTTGACTGATGTGCTTCATACCTGTTTCACTTGATTTGTTCTATGAGATATTAGAATGCATGCCAAGCTCTATATCTTTTGTTAAATAACACTTGCAAATTTTGGCCGGTCTTCTGACATTTTCACTGAAAAACAGGAGCCTCCTGATATATCCTCCAACATAAGCATGTCTGTTATAGCTTGACTTATTACCAGGGCATTTTCTGTCTCCTTTCACTCTAAAGGAAAGCAGGAAATCTTCTTCATGTTCTAGCAATGAATCGTGAGGAAACCAATTCTTCACAGGACCATTTTCAAACTCACCTTCTGCTGTCTTCTCCGTCCTCCTGCTTTCAAATATCGCACTTCAGAGAATTCTCTCAGAAGTTGAAAGATTTTCCATTCATTCTCTAAACAGATACCCAGCTATTGCTTCTGTGAAATAACCAGTCACCTATATATGTTCCTGCATGAAAAAAATCTATATCATTATAGCTTATTACTTATTACTAATGCTATTTAATATTTTTTACTCTTTCAGAATGTTTGATCAAAAAAAAGGTGCCCTTATGAATGAAGATTTAGTGTCATGGCAAAGACTTGCCTTTTTTTTTCCACAGCAGTAGTAGCAGGACTTTTTTTCAGTCTCTTCACTTGGAAAAGGCACCATTACCTAATGAGAGGGCACCGACAAGAATTCCACATTCCTACTGCTAACTGAAATCTGCCAAGACTGGCTTGTTTCTTCACTATGTTTTCTCTGCCAGAATTTTCCTGATTCTTTTTCCAATTCTTCATAAATCTATGGTGAGAACAAATGCAGAAAAAGCAGCATAAGGAAGACGCTTCAGCCTTGCTGAAATTTGGCTTAATTATCATGAGTTTTCCTTTTTTTTCATTCACCCTCCTGCTCCTTCTCCCCAAAAGTACAAGTTTTGGGTTTTGAATATCTCTCTATCTTTGAAAATATTTCAGATCACTTTCAAACTCTTCATAACAGTCATAAGAATTATATAGTTTCTTTTTGTATCTTGAACTGAAAAAAAATCTTCTTCAGGCCACCTTTTGACCTTTCAATATTAAATGGTGCTCTCCACACTGCACCACCATTACAGAAACCAGACACTATGGTTTTAGCAAAACTTTGATGTTTTACCATGCTAATATTTAACATCTGCATATTAGTAGTGCTGAAAATACAGGGCTTACCCAGAGACTGGAACCAAGTGAAGTGTTGCTGTGAAAGACATACCATGTTTTTAGACTGAAGCAGTTTCACATAACACAAACCCTCTAAAATGCTACCTACACAGAAAAGTACAAAAATAAAATAAGACACAGACACTTTTTAAAAGCTTTTAATATGTTCCCAATATTCAACGTCTGTTAATTTTTCATTTCAGACAAAGTATTTTTAATCATTAGAAATATAAGCAAAAGTCACGTGAGTTGAACAGAAGCAAAGTCCCCAGAGACATCTAAATGACAGGGAGATAAAGTATTACTTGTACTGAATATTCTCAGTTCACTTGGGCCATATACTCAACCTATGCAAATAAGCATAATTCAAATTAAGTCAATGGCACTACCATCATTTATACCATCTTCAGCTGTAGCTCAACATACATTCCTCAATTTGTTTATCATATACAGATAAAACCTCCTAATGTGTATTTGTAACAGGAAGTAAAAATCAATAGACACTGTGACACTAACTACACACACAAACACTGATAATGCAATACATTTCTTTTTTTCTGCCTGGAAGCACTTAAGAGAAAAAGGAAAGCACTTAAGAATATTAATCATTTGTGGGCCATTTCATTAGACTGCAAATGTTACGGTGAAGTGACGTGTGAGTAGCTTGAGAGTATTGCATATTATACAATGATTTACCATAACTATGCTCATATTCTATTTCATTACTCTCTGCTATCATAAGCATACATTTCTAAAAGGTTTAAAATGTTTGATTTGTATTTAAAAGAAAAATCAAAACAAAACATATGTCTCATTGTATTTGCATGTCAACAAAGCTATCACAGCAGAAAGATTTGTGCCCAGTATTTACTGGATGGTGTCACATGCTACTTTAACTCACAATATCATGCACATTTAGCTGCCAGAGTCAGTCCTTTTTATCTAGGTGCCATTGCTACAGAAGTATAACAGCAGGAGCTTCAGCTATGTCTTAGGCTTACATATTTCAATAAATAACAACACCCAATAGCATGGGTGACATTCAAATTTCAAATTTAGGCTGCATCTCCATGAGGAATATTTGATGTTATATTCTGGATTCAGTTATACTCTTCATAATAATGGTGAGAACACCCAATCTTTCAAATACAGAACTACTTTTCAACCACAGTTACTACTACAAAGGCTCATTTTTTATTCTGGAAGAGGCAAAGCAGAAATCTAGGCATGCACATCAAGTGATGTTTGCATAAAGTATCAGGTACTTTCATGAGCACCTTCACAGTTTTTCTGTGGCTGGCTTATGTTACTTATTTGTCATGACCAAGCAGTTTGGTCAGAATCATTTCTTTGTCTTCGCTGCTAGGCCTCAGTAAATCCCACACAAATTGCACTTGGTGAAGATTTCTAAGTAGGATAAAAAGGTAAAATTGTAAGGTGACATCTCTATTTGTAATTAAAGCAATATGTTAGCCTGGGCTTGCTATAGTAGGCAATAGCAATTATAATAGTTTCCCTAGAGAAAAGGCTAACTTTACACAATGGCTACTCATACACTTATTTACATTCCTGTAAATACAGTTCATCAGGTATCTTTATGTTTGGACTGCTCTTCAACTTAACCCCACCGAATATTAATTCTGTTGAACAAGCATGTATTGGTGACGAAATGACTGCACACACTGCCCAATATTTAACAAAAAGCTGGAAATGTTTCATCTCTTACCCCTGTGATCTTGAATTTTAGTTCAGTAATTGAGCAACAATACTTAGAAAGATGTAGGGGAATAGACCAATCAGAGGTTTTACAAGGTTGCACATATTGATGCCAAGTACTGAATATCCCTCTTTGGTCTCTTGTGTCCCTGGAGTCAGTACAAATAGAGCTCCATCACCTGCTGGTTCAAACCTGGCTCAGTGTGTCAGGCATGATATGAAATGTAAGGAGTCAGTAGCGTTTGGGGGATTTTGCCTGTTTTGTTTTTAAGAGTCATCTTGATAGGAATCCTGTGTACACAGGAATGTGAGAGTCATAAGGCTGAGAAATGTCGTGCACAAGAGAACTAGGCAAGAAGGAAAGCAATTCTGTAGCACAATGTAAAAGAATTGGGAAGTGGTGATTTATGTTCTTTCTTTTGTTTGGTTTTTCAGTTTAGCACCTGGAAATCTTCAAAGGAAAGCAATGAAGTACTGTTACTGAGATTTTGGTATCAAAGCTGAGTGAAAAGGTAGGATTTGTGAATTTTTCCCCACCTAAGCTGATAATTAGAAGGTAGCTGATTTGGAAAAGAGTTGTATTTAATTTTTAAGAACTCAAGCCTCTTGTTGTGCTTCGCTTTTGGTATTTAAATAAACATGCTTCATCTATATGTGGCATTCCACTGCTGCTACTAACAGAAGGATAAAAATCAGCAGCTAAAAGGTAATGACCTGAAATTAAAAAGCCTGCTGTATAAAGGGTAGGATTTTGCACAATGTCACATATTTAAATATAAAATAATTGGCATCTCAGTTCAATTACACAGCTTTTCAGTCTAAAAGAGAGCAACATCCACAGGAACCAAGCAAAACAATTATTTTCTCCATCTAAAGGTCAAGTTAGAAACCCTGACTGCCATTATTTTGATTTTAAACACCTTCTTGCCCCCCAAAAACCTCTCAAACAAACAATTATTGTATATTTGTGAAGTTCTTATTCCTCAGAACCTTATTTGCATTTCACAATGGTGAGCACGAACAGCACGAGCAGCACCTTGAATGAATATTTTCTGAGATTACATTAGATTATAATTCATCTCATAGACATTTTAAAACAGTAGTGAGATAGTTTCAACATCTGTTATTTTGCCCAATCCATTGAAGACTCTGTTGAATGAATGGGGTGCATGACAACAGAAAACCAAGGTGACAGGCTTAGATTAAACTAATACACCAACAATAGTATCATTAGTCAAGTACTAACAGCAAATCACACTTGTATTGAAATCTAGAAATAGCTGAAAGTAAAAGGAAATCCCGTAACAATGCATTCATTTGATAATAGCAAAGAATGATTTAATGAAAGAATAAACATTCAACATGCATTCACATTTCATGTGAAGTGCTCTTGGCTGTTAAGAGTTAAGAGCTCTTCACGTGAAAGTAACGTTTCCACCTCTTTCAGAGATGATCAACTGAAGGAGCCTTATTAATAGCTATACAGGGCTGTTGCATTGTCCTTCTGAGTCATCTATCCACTTGAATTATTCTCAATTGACATATAAGTCTGCATTTTCCTGCTGCTGCATTAACCAGACTCAACACAATGGGTCAGATGCTCGGCTGGTGAGAAGCAGAAGCCAGTTTACACCAGCTAAAAACCTGGCCCATAACATTCAAATGCTTTTATTTAGTTAACTCTAAGTACGGAGCTATTTAAATACAATTCTCTCTCCTGGTATAACTTTTAATGCTATGTACTGTTCCCTATCAATGCTGAGAACACTTTCACATGAGCATGGAATAAATGCCACAGAAGGCCTGCATGAAGTAATAAACATGATACATTTTACCTGTGGCTGAAGGTGCCCATGGAGAATTTTTTGTGCAAAACAGAAATGCATCAACAGTGAGCTGACAAGAAACAGCTTCCTAGAAACTGATCATAAAAGGGGCAACTGGTTAGCAGCCCTTTGTAACTCTCTGTTTACGTTCCCCAAGACAACTCCTCACAGGTTAGTGGGCCATTCTAACGGAATAGCAGAAGCTTGGAGTCACTATGTTATATGAAAGTGACAATTAGGTACGTTTATGTCAATTAATTCTGATTTTTGATGCATTCTTATGATGACTGGCTTTAAATTCTTTTTTTTCCTCTTATAGTTAGTTTTAAGTTCATACATCAAGGGCCAGACTTTCATTTATTAGACTTCAACTTATAACACTAACTTCAACTGAGCAACACCAGTTTATTCTCCTCAGGAAGAAGAGATACCACATATACAGAAAAGGTGAATCTTATAAGTTATCAAGATATGAAGTAACTATCACTTTCAGTTGCCAAAAAAATCCTCCATGGATTCTCTTTCATTGCAGATGGCTTATGATATTTGGCAAAGAGAAACTCCTTAGGCTGTAGAAATACCACCCCAAGTTCTGCTTAATTTCATGTTGTTTTATCTGACATATTAAGTAGTAAAAAAAGAGGGAAAGAGGAGGGAGGAAATCACGATTTTCTTTTTCTTATTTGCATTAAAAAGAAGATCCTGATAGTCAACCATCCTGACAATCCTAAAAAAGTTTTCCCAGGCAGCAGAAAGGCATTGAGATTCCTTGTAGAATTCCTTGCTGGGGATTTCTAAGAGTAGGTTGAAAAACTGAGTAAGAGATAAAAGGAAGGTCTTCTGATAATATTTGCCCATCCAGCACATGGCTGCAGCATCCTGAGCCCAAAGGCAATATGAAGGACACAAGAATCAAAAACTCTTGTGTATAGGGGGCAGAAGAGAAAACAAGGATCTACATTGCAGTTGTAAACTCCAGGATTAATAGCTGTCCTGGTCTTCATTTCCTTCCTGATTATTTCCTTAAGGGTTTGAGCTTTCAGTCTAAAACAAACAAACCAAACAAATGCAGATTTCTTAGACAAAATTTTGCTTACAGATTTCTGCTCTTCATCGCCTGGATTTTATTGTTGGGTCTTTCCTTAAGAGAAAATAATATATATTTAGGAAAAATAGAAAAAACAACCCTTTCATAAAGCTAGCAAGACACTTGAACTGCACTAATTATCATGGTCAAAACTGCAATCGCATATTGCTTTTTCCTTCTCTTGGTCCTTTTCTTGTTTGGGTCATAAAAGGGTCAAGTCAGTACATCTATAATTTCTTTACAATTAAACACATCATTTTATTATCTAAAGAATATTACCTCTGTATGTGATACCTAAATTAGATGCAGTGTCTTGCATATCATTAAATACTGCTGATGCTTAAAACAGATTCCTTTCCATTCTTTTTCTATGGTTCTATGGGTCCTGTGTGCACCATGGATATATGGGAAAACTTTTCCATCACTTTCCATACAGCAAAGTGCTGTAATGTTATTAAGTGCATCTCTACTAGAGCCTGCTTTAACCACGGTATAGCTCAGAGTGAGATTGCTGCTAAGAAGGAAATAACTTTTGCTTTTGCTGCTGGTGGAACACTGGTGAGAATGTTTCCAGAAAACTGGAATAGGCATACACCTAACAAGAACTGGTTTGATGCCTTTATCAGGTCTTAGCCCTTGCTGTGTGGCAGCTGTTTCTAAAACAAGGCTATCCATGGGAACCTTCAAGTATTTCTGGCAATATCAGATGCACAGACTAGATTTAGTTCATTGTTCTGGTTCTAAGCACAAAGACTTCCAAGTGCTTCAAGGGAGGTGTAAGAGACATTGTGGCAGAACATGAAATAATTTGTCAGCATGAAAAGTTCACCCTAGTTTCATCCAGAGTGGTGTATCTCCTGAGATTTGCAGATGTAGTTATCTCTTCAAAGATTTTTTTCAATTCTCTTCTAATTTTCCACCCTTTAAAACCCTCTTTTACAATAACTTCAAATCACTTTATTTCATAGAACTATTTCTAAAAAAATAAATGAATGTAAATACAATTTTAAACAACATAAATATTTTAAATTTCAGAAGTAACCAGGGCTTTTACTATCACATCAGATTTTTGAAAGAAGAACAAAGACATTCCATGCTTTGACATTTTTATACATATGCTATTATAATTTTTCTTACTTTAAAATATTTGTTTAATATATTTTAATATGTCTTTTTTATTTTTTAGGTCTATAAACATATTCAGAAGTTGATTTTTAAAAATCTATAAAAGACGAGGACTGACTATCCCAACAGTTCTATGTTGCAAACGAAATGCAATAATCAGCAGTCACAGGGAGGAAACAAAATGAAACAAAGTTAAGATAAGCTATAGAAGTTATTTTGCAAGTATCATGACAGTTTTACCTTAAAATAAAAAAAGTTATTTTACTGTAAGGCTTTTCTAGCTGTAACTGAAATGTGTATTTCGTAGGTTTACTTTACTTTCAGGGTGAAATTGCTTTTACAATTGGAGGTGCATGAAGATGAAAATATGGCCCAAATCAAATGTGAATTCGTGATATTAGCACATCATTTCATGGACTGTTTAACTTGTCTTTCATATTTATGTATGTTTTATACCGAAGACACAGAAAACTTACGTGTTATTCAAAATATTCAAAGTGTTTGCATGGATAGTGATCTTTCTAACTTCTGTTAAAACCACAGTCACAAAGCTAAAAGTGTAAAATGGATCTTAGCTTTCACTATAGTTTTCTATCAGAGATTCTCAGTAGTGTCAGGCACTCTGCAGTACCACACTTGCTTCCACAGAAACACTTCTCCCTACGAGGAAGTGTATGTCCTGTACAAACACTTCCTTGGAATATTCCTATTCCACAGACAAGAATTAGGTTCCAAACTCCAATTTATTTATTTTTTCATTAATTAAAAAAAAAAAAGATTAATCTTAGAAAAAAATTTCCCACTCTAATCTGATAATCTGTTGTGCATGATTGAATTCAGCAATAGGAAAGGAGGGAAAAAAATTTTACTTAATCTTAATAAGCACAACAAAATGTTGTTGAAGAGAAAATAGTCTATAGTTTTGCCAAATTTCTACTGGTACCAGAAAAGACTTATCTATACCAGTAGATTTATATTAGTATAAGAAAGAGATTGGGAGATATGGTAAGGTTTGATTTCTTAAGAAAAACCACAGCTTTGTTTGTCTTAAACATACATTTCACTTGCACTAGCTAGAGGACTGATTTTGAAGGCCATGAAAAAGAGGTGCAGAACATCTGCATGGGAACCTGCTCCCTCTCTCTTTTTTTTTTCCTTTTCCCTTAATTTGCATTAGGAGCAGTGGAAACACGGTACAGTGGAAGGCTTCCTTCTGGGAAAATGAGTAAAGACTCTGTAAGTTTGTATATCCAAAGGCTGTTTTAAGAAGGCTGCACTGAATGGGTGCATTCTGAGACCATTTGAGAATAACCCCAGCATGAATTAAACATGAGAAGTAGTTCTTTAAAGTTTTGCTGGTATTGCCACAGAATGTGAATGATTGCAGAGTAAAGTATAAAAGGACAGCAGATTATTAAACACAAATGGGTTGGCTAGAACCCAGAAAAAAATACTAACCCTTATGAACAACAACAATACAGGCAGATGGTAGTGGCTGCAAAGCACTTTCTAATCAGTGACACAACTTTTATAATACTTCTGTGTATATTTAACACAGCTCAGAACTTAAAATTTTTTTTCTCCTACATGTTTTTCTGACTTTATCATTTGATTCCCTTACTTTTATAATTCTATATCTATAAGTATCTGGTGACAATTTTTCCTGTCTTTAATAGAAAAACAAATACTAGATTTAAAAGAGGACAACAAGTTACAACATTAGAAACCAAATTACGTCTCAAAGCTTGGAAGAAGAAAAATTAGTTACACAGGTAGGAATAGAACTATCACACTATTTCAAAAGGATCTTGCATTTCTCTGCAGTTAGATCTTTCAAAATATTAAGAAATTCACTTTCATTACATCTAAAATTGGAGAGCTATTCAGAGATGGAGATTCTCTCTTATACATGCTTGAAAAGACTTCAGTGACATAAGGAGTTTTAACAACTCACTGCAAAAAGAACTGTGTCCCTATACAAGCAAACAAAATTAATAAGAACATCTTTGATTTGGTTGTTATTTAAATAAAATAAATTTAGATGTATTAAGAAAAGGTGGAAGTTGAAAAATATTTCCATGTTAATTCCACACCTAGATAAACCCAAGTCATTATACATGTACTATTTTTCCTGAATATATTATAAATATCATTAATACCCAACTGTGCTCTTACCAGTATATTACTTGTTTTTAATTTCATAAGGCATCCAGAGAGAGATTATTCTAATTTTTTTTAAAGAATTGTAACATTAAAACTTAAATATGTAAATCCTTTCCCAAACTGGGTCAAAACATGTTGACTCCTAGAGATCTGCTTCATAAGAGCAGCATGTCTTTCTCCTGACCCAAAGTATGGAGGCTGAATATGAAATGTACCCCTGGTGGCAAGCAACAAGGGAAAACGGGGAGTTATTTGGAAATTTGGCTCTGGTTGCTTCCTCATGCCGTGGAGTAGTCGGAGAATGGGTACTAGGCAGCATATGTGATACAAAGAGCAGTAAGGGGGACAATGTCTCCTGAATTTCTTCACTTCAATGCAGATTTTTGTTGAGTTGCAGCTGGATAGGCAAGCAGAGAGCAAGGCTTAGGACCAGTTCTTCCTTCTGCCTGCAAATATCAGTTGCAAAGAAACAGAAGCCCAAAAAAACTAGTAAAAAATAGCATCAAATAGCACTCTGAAGGGAAAGAAACTTCAGAAAATAATTTTCCCCTCCCTATCACTCTTTCTGAAGTGTAATGCTGAGGCACTTTTCTGTAATGTTTTTTCCAGGTTGGCACAACAATTTGTCTTGCTACAACCTCACAGTAAACCAGAACTGAATACAGTTAATTCTTACTACAGTTTGCCATGTAAAAACAATGACAGCACTGAATTTATAAATCATTTCTATAGACCATATGATATTTGTAAGTAAGGCTTAGATAAATTCAAGTTCTCTAAATTTAACAATCAAAAGGATTTTTGTGTGTAATGTGCCATATAGTATGAATCACAGATTAAATTACAGATGCACATGGCATAAAGTTTAGACTAGTCACCACAACAATAAGTCTATGCTCACTTTTTACGATCAATCAAAATGAATCACCAATGCACTACATTTCAACTTGTAGTATGCAGTAAGATTGTAATTAGACTGAGCTAATTAAATTTTTATCCTCATAGTGAAAATGCATTTAGTCTGTTTATATGAGGTTATATATATATATATCTGCTGTAGAACACCTGCAGGATGTCTTTAAATTTCACTTTTTGTTTAAGAATGCTTCAAGTAATAAATATAAAATTGCTCTATAAGACATTATTTACTACTTAAAGAAAAAACACCCTTTGAGGAACAAAGGAAAATTATATTCTCATCTAACTCGTAGCCTTCTAGGCCAAGATTGATAATTGTTTGCAAACCCTATATTTGATATCTAAATCATGTTCAGTGGCTTTCATTCGTGATTGTAGATTGATACAGTCCTCTCTGAAAAATATATTTATCTTTTGCAACACTCATCAAACACTAAATACCTAACTAGGTTGCAAGAAGAATCTTTAATTCCATCATTTTGCTCTGGTAATTGCTTTTGCTTCCTTATGTTTAACTAGAGTAAATGAACTATAATTTTAAATTTCTCTTGACACTTGCTATCTGACATTGTATAAAACATGAACAAGGTTGTGAATGCTGAAAAAGGTAACTGTCAGAAGAAGAGATTAAACTACATGAGTGTATTTTAAAAAGCTGATGCAAATTCAAAAACAGTTGGAATTTTATGCCTAAATCAGTTTCCCAAACCTGAGGTGTTATATATTGTATCTGGCTATTTGAGGAGTAACAAAAAAATTATTTTCAAATAAATTGAAAACTTTAGCATGGCTAGGAAAAAATGCTTCCTCGTGCTGTTAGCATCTCGTGCCGTTAGCAGAGTCCCACAAAGAAATAGAAATTTTTCTTCAAAATAGGGGCAAGTGACTCCTGTCTCTGTAGGAGACTGTTCCTTTTTAAAATGCCCACTGCTGACATAGCATATACCCTAGGAAGTTAAGCATTCTCTTCTGACTGAGGCTTTTTAACCTTCAATTTCATGGAATTTACATACTGCCCTCCCGAAATGCATGAAATGTTGAGGGTCTGAGACAGGGAAGGCCTTCATTTGTGTTCTTAAAAGCAGCTGTACACACATGTTTTGGACATTATCACCTGCATAAATAGTTGCTAGAATTTATGCTTGCAGACCTCATTAAACCAGGTGTTCTCACACACAAAGAGAACAAATCTGCAAGCATTACTCCAAAATCAAGAAGATGGAGGTTTGGCAGTAATAGTTTTAAATGCTGGCAATCGTCATAACACTGCACAGGGTAGTAAAGAATTCTCTTCAAACATCTCAATAATAGTAAAAATTTTGTCAATATTACTTTTGTCCTAAGCAACCCATGCTTTTAAAGAACTCTCTTTTTTTTATTACCACTTTGCAAATCAATGAAAGAATAAATAATTAAAATAAATACTACCTAATCTTTCCAACAGCTTCTGTAAACAATCTTTTTAACAAGTTTAAATGTATTCTGCTTCCAACTGGGATGAAAATTTACTGCTTGGTTTTAAAACACAGTGCCTGGGGATTATATTCTCTTCTAAGATACAAATGCACAGCTCCCACCCTCTACCACAGAGCAAGCATACAGAGGTCAGAATACACCCTAGAGGATCACAAGGATCATTCTCTGTCTTTGCTGGAGGGCTTCAATGAGAAATAAAATACTTAAAATCAGTCTTAGCTGCATAGGTGAAAAAAAATAACATTTGGATATTTACAAATCCTCAAACAAAGTGATCTGATTTGACCAACAGTAGTGTAATTATGCTCCATACATACTTAGACAAGACAGTGGCATTTTCTGAAACTAAGTTATGGACTGCTATTATTAATATTGGCCTTCAGGCAATAGAGTTCTTACATTTAAATTTTTCTAGGTAAATATTCATTATTAATGTTTGAAATTGCTTTGTCCATACTGAAAAGACATTTTTAAATAAACAAATGGTATGTACATTATCTTTTTCCTGAGACCTTCAAATTCAATATCTCTTTTTGTGTCACATGCACAGAACAACTGAGGGGCGTGATTTTGATATTAAAAATATATGTTACTCATATACTGAAGTATTCATATGATAATTAAGGTTCTATGCATGCTGCACAAGAGGAGGAGTAGAATCTTACAAGTGTGAGAAGTGTATGTGTCTATGTGAATGAATGAGAGGGAGGATAGAAAAAATAATAAGTGATCTGCAAATGTCAAGGAAGCCAAGAGATTTTTTACAAACATTACATGAATATTCAGCTTTCAGGCTCAGGATAAATATAGGAAGACTGTGTCTCTGAAAAGAAGAGCTAAAGGGATAAATGTGCTGGGAAACTAAACATTGCAGCATCTAGAGATCAGCTCATTGAGTATTTTGAGTGGATTGGAACAGTTCTTAGTAAACCAATGGAAAGGCCCACTTAGTTTATAAATGTCAATTAATATATGAAAAATGTAGACATTGAGCTGCTCAGATTATATTACAAATGGACTTTCCATAACATAAATTATTACAGAAATCTTGAGGGGTTCTCCTTTTGCTTAGGTACTCAAGCACAATTCAAGTTTAGCTCTCTAGATCCTCAGATACTGGCCAGATCACCTTCCTTGTGAAACACTCAGAACCACTATTCATGTTTAAGCCTTCCTGTTTAAGACCAAAACTCATATTTTCAAACCCAGAGAAATATTTGTCCAGGTCAATGCTTCATCCTATGGTAGCTGCCTCTCCTTTTTAAGACACTGCTTACTTTTTTGCACATTAGGCCATTTAGGAAGCATAACACCACCCTTTCCTTCAGGGAACAGCTTGGACACTGCACTGGAAATTGCAGAGACCTCTGTGTTTCACACTTCCTCTTTTTCTCTAATTTTCAGGGTGTTTTTCCACATCATGCTTACTCCAGCATTCCAGAAGCACATCTCATGACCTGGAGTACACCTAACTGAGGCAGACAACAGACACAGGTGGATTGTGCAGCAGTTCCCCATCTCTGCTTCCAGATCTTGTAGATCTTCTGGGAGCATCTTCAGTAACCAGTAAATGATGCCTGTGAGTCCTTTGAAGAAACTAAGGATGCCTGTTGTCAGGAATGTGTAGCTGCTTTGGGGTGATGCTGATAGAGCTGCTTTGACAGCTCTATCAGCATCTGTCACCTGTTATTGAAAGGCTGCTTAAGCTTTTTCTTATGATGAGGCACCTGCTGGGTGCTCACACAGGAGAGGCCTCAACTCAGACCTCCAAGGGACGCAGATTTCCAGATATGGGAAAGGAGAGGGAGAGCTTATGTCCTTGTCTGCAGGAGGTGCACATTGGTGGTGGGTTTATATGCAAGTAGGAAGACATGGGATCACCTGCAAAAGTGGGGGGAAAGCATGTTTGCTGACAGACTGAGAGACCTGCATGATTTAACAAGGAACTCCTGGAAAAAACAAAACGCAGAGCAATATCATACAAGAGGAGGAGTCTCTCATAAGATAGGAGGACAGAATTGCATAGACCCTGAGAACACAGGGATAGTGTAAGGAAAGTGAAAGCCCATTTGGAGTTGAATCTTGTGTGAAGGGCAGCAAGAAAGGTTTGTTCAGGTCCCAGAGCAGCAAAATTAAGTCTAAGGTAAAATATGGTCTTGCTGTTGAATGGGATAGGGGACCTGACAACAAAGGACATGGCAGATATACTTAATGCTTTCTCAGCTCTTCTCCTTACTGGGAATCACATATCATAGAATCCTGGCTAAATGAGGACTTCTTGTTTGTGAAGGAGAATCAGGCTGGGGAACGTTCAAGAAGCTGGATATTCAAGTCTATGGATCCTGATGGGTTGCACACAAGAGTGCTAAGGGAGCTGACTCATGTAAATGCAAGGAAATTCCTGATTATCTTTGAAAGGTTATGGGGAAACTGGTGGAGTTTTCTGAATATGGGAAGGGAGTAAATGCCACTCTTATCTTCATGAAAACTCAGAGGTGACTACAGGCGAATCAGGCTTGCTTCAGTCCATGGGAAGACCATGCAACAAATCACATGGAAGCTGTTGTCAAACTTATTAAAGACAAAGATGACTGTGAGTAGTCAGTATGAGTTTATGAAGGGGAACAGATGCTTGACCAACCTATAGCCTTATACAATAGGATGGGTTGCTCAATGAATGAGCAGAAAGTGGTAAATATCGTTTATCTCAGCTCTTGTGCAGCTTTAGACACTGTTTCCCACAACATCCTCACTGACAGACTCAAGTGGTCAGTGAGATGGATCAAAAACTGGCTTATTGCTGACCTTGAAGATGTGTGATCAGCATTCCAAAGGTCACAGGAGGACAGTCACTAGGGACATGCTCAAGGGTCAGTACTGGGACCAATAATCTTTAATATATTCATTAATTACCTACACAGTAGGGCAGAGGTGCTCAAACCTCAAGCAGGTTTTCAGGTGGAAAGTGGTGTGCTGCTCTTCAGGGGAGTCCCAAGGGACTAGAGAAATGGGCTGGCAGGAGCCTTGTGAAGTTGAGCAATGGGAGTGCAAAGTTCTGCTCCTTAGAAATAACCCCATGCACCAGTACAGGCAGGGGGACAATTGGCTAGAAAGAAGTTTTGTGGAAAATGCTCTGGGGGCCCTTGTGAACACCAAGCTGTCCATGAGCCAGAAACATATTTTTTGACAAGGAAGGTCACCAGTGTGCTGGGCTGCATTGAGAAAAGCTTTGTCATCATGTTGATGGAGATGATCCTCACCTTTTATTTGTCATTGGTGAGAAACCTGCAGTGCTGTGCCTGCTTCTGGCTCTCCAGTACAAAATAGACATGAACATAGTGGTGCAAGTCTAGTGAAGTCACAAGGATATTAAGGGCATCAAATAAGCAACAGGTGAGCTGAAACTGTTTATCCTGGAGAAGAAAAATTCAGGGCTTTGTGGAATAGGCAGATCTTATCAATGTGTACAATTGTTTGATGAGGGGGAATAAAGAACATGGAGCCATACCCTTCTCAGTGATATCTAGTGAAAGAAAAAGGGGCAATGGGCACAAACTGAAAAACAGGATAATCTATTTAAACACTTTTACTGTGAGGATGACCAAATACTGAATGGATAGCCTGGAGAACCCATGAGCTTCCATCCTTGAAGGTGTTCAAGCTCAATTTCACAAAGCCTTGAGCAATCTGCTTTAGTTGAGCCAGTTTTCACCAGGGGGCTAGACTACATGATTTCCAGACTTCAGCCATTCTGACATCCTGGTTGGACGCACCTTCCATTTCCTTTGAAGTGAGCTGACATCTTTTCCAGTGGCAGTTTTTGTCCTGCAGTGGGGTCACAGCTGGGAAAGCCATCATGTCTTTCACTAACCCTTTCCAACTTAGTGTTGGTTGTAGGGTCAGGCTTGCGGGGCACTGTAGCTTCAGAAGGTTATCTACATCTTACTAAATGAAAGAAATCCTCAGAAGAGAAACAGCTGTCTTAAGATATCTTTTTTGTCCCTGATTTTAATTCTCACAGTTTTTATAAATGGAGGAAATATACCTTAACATTCTTATACTTTTTATAAATTTCCAGCAGATGGTGAGAGTGGGTGTGTGTTTGATAAAAACCACATAATCTATTTGAGAACAGTGCTAAAAGAATAGTGTTGCAAACACCTAAAAAGCCTTGGGTTAAGTAATCTAACTCTTAAAATTATCATATGGGTGTTTTATTGGTTGAGGAGTTGTATGTTAAGCTAGAAAAGTGACACTATCATCATTAAATTATTTTATATTAATGTAACAAGCACTACCATTTTGAATGGTATTTGAATATTCCATGAAGTTCTATGTTATTGAAGTAGATATTCTATTTATCATCTAAACATTAATAATTTCAATAAGAAAACATTATCTTTTGTCTTACTACCAGTAATTTGGGCAAATGGTCTGATTAGCACTAAAGATGAAGCTTTAATATCAACTTTAGAGCTGGGAACTATTTGTCCTTTCCTATACCCGTTACCAACCTAAAAAATAGCTCTATTTGCACAAAGGCTAGAAAACAATTTTTTTCCCCTGATATTACATTATTAATCAGGTTGTTAATGAATTTGACTTCAATTTAATTTTGACTTTTGTAGATGTGGGGATCTTCTTTCCTTGCTTGCTTCAATGCAACAAGCAGTATAAAATTGGCAATGCATGTTTGAATTAACCACCCCATCCATTAGAGTTCAGAACTTGAGGTGATTAGAGATAACTGCAGTCTGCTATGTATTGTGTGTTGTGGGGTCCATAAAACTGTTCTCTGCCATCTTCATATCTGAGCTGATATTTGCCTCCAACCGCATTCACATGGAACAGATTATTCAAAAGGTCCACAATTCTTATTCACTGTCAGTGCTTCCAAGCTTCCAAGCAGAAATAATATGAATCCTGTGCCTTCATTCACTTCCTCACATACATGTGCCAGCAATCAGGTATGGAAGTGACTGGCAGTAAAGTAAAAGTGCTGAAGAGGTAAGTTCAACACCAAGTACAAGAGGTAGCACGTGGAATATGTGTAATAATATATTTTGTAGTGCTCATCAGAAAATGGGGTATATTGTGGAATTATCCAATATTTTCCTATTCAATCAAACTCATAATACAAAATCTACCATTAGGATTCATACAAAGTTCTTTTTCAACAGATATTCCTTATAATTTATAAACAATTCATTCAGAAAAAAAAAATGAGGGCAGAGGGATAAAAGCTTTTTTTTGCTTAATTGAAGGGATCAGATCCTCAGCTAGTCCACTAAGTCAATAAAGCTACTCTAATAAACAACAGCTGAAAATTTTGGCTTTTGCCTTAGTGATAGATCTTCCTATTCTGTAGTGAGGCATGTACTAAGAAAAGGCTTGGAAAAGGTTGGCTGAGTGAGTCGACTAAAGAAATTGGAAGGCGACATGGGCAAAAAAAATCTTCAAAAATAAGAATAGCAAGCACACTGAGAAGGGCTTACATTGAACAAACCGAGCAGATGATAAGAAAGTGAAGAGTGGGCCTTGGCTAGATCCAAGGGAAGACTTACAGATGAGGAAGTGAGGTATGCCCAAAATACAAGCTACAGCAAGTGGCTCTGTAAAGCGAACTGACATGATAAGAGTACGAAATTTTTTTATAGAGTAAAATCACCTTCTGATTTCAGCTTCTGAGCTTTTTATTTTAAAATGTTTTGCTATGACATGCTTATTTGCTGACTGTTATAAATTTAAGGTTGTGTTTTTACTGTGTCCCTCCATCCATCAGTCAAGCAGTAGCAGTTGTGAGACAGAACCTGGAGGAGTGGAAAAAAAAGCAGTTTCCTCTTAGACAGCAGAAGGGGCAGCAAGAGGGGCACAGAACAGATGAGAAAACAGCCAACTCATTTACAGATTTTCTCATTTGAGGTTCTTGATACAAAAACATTCCTGGTTCTGATGTGCAGACTGAGGCTTGTCTATATATTTATAAAATTAAGTGAAGTGCAAATCACACTAGAAGATTTATGCTAACGGTGTTTCTAAAACACACCAAAATGAGTAGAATGTATCACCAACTGCTTCTTGCAACTATACTTCTTCCACAGAAACATTTTTAATAGTTTAGCAATTAAAATAAAACAATACTTCAGCAGCTGAATCTAAGACATCTGGATCTTGTATTGTGCCTTGCCAGACTCCCTTCATGACCTTAGTTCAGTGTCTTCTTCCCCAGTTCTCACAGAGATGAGACAACTTATTCACACTGAAAACTCCTGCTTAGCTTCCCTTTAACCCTCAAGATGCCTGCAGCACACAATCATTCAAGCTTTAGAGGTTCTCTGGGTGCTTATGTGATTTTTTGGTGTTTCCAAATTATTAGGACTGAGCAGCTTGCATTTGATCCTGGCTAAAATATAGAAATTAGAGGGTCATCCACCTATGACTGGAAGGCTTCATCTGGTCCTGAGAGTGTATCTCATATGCAAACAGAAGAGCTAACCTCCTGAAATGCAGCTGCAGCTGCTATTTTAAAATACAGGGAGGATATGTCCCCTTCATATGATAGTCCACTGACGAGGGCTCTTGTCAGGATGCGTGAAACACAGATTTAATTTCCTTCTCTTCCTGAGGGAATTCAGCCTTTCATTTCCCACCTCTCAAGAATCATTTAATCTCCTAGTTAGAGCTTATTTTGGGTGGGAATATTTTTCACCTCTTCTGCTGAAGCAGTGCTGCCATACAGAAAAAAATTCCAGAGCCACTGCCTATGGAAGAAAAGAAGGGTACCTCACTCCCACGTGTGCTTTAGGGAATCCCATGTGTGACTCTGGAGCATACTGTGGGAAGCAAATCTCTCAGCATTAGGCATTGGGGAAGGGGGTGTGCGTGTGTGTGTGTGCGTGCGTGTGCGTGTGTGGACACATGGCAATTTTAGCAAAGTCCCATATTGAACCTGCTTTAATTGTACCTTACCTAAAAGAGTTGTAAAGATAAATAAACTGAGAGTTCATATACTGATGTAGTGAATGCAGAACAAGTATTTTGAACAGAATGTGCACGTACGGGTTTGAATTTTATGATTCATGCCACAAAATTATGAATATGCATGGAAAAGTAAGTTACTGTTCATAGGACTTGCAATACCAATGAAAAGATACATTCATTAATAAAACATTGGGGGGATGGGGAATCAAGTAGATTTGACATTTTTAAGAGAAAATGGAAAGTTATTATATTTTCATTTAATCAGAACCCTTTATAAAAGAAGAATTTGGATTAGGTATTGACAGAGTGTCACCTGATAAAAATGTGTGGTGAAGTTTGAGCAGCAGATGTCTCACCCAGGGACGCTTCCCTGAGGAAACAGCAGGAACCTCCTGTACACTCACTTTGCCTGGCATTCATCTCCCTACCAGCTGCCAATTTTAAACTATAGCAAGTCTCTCAGTTTATAGTCCTTTCAAGCTAAAATCTGTTACATTTGGGGAAAAATAGCAATACTTATGTAAATCAATAATTGCATTGTATGTAATACAGTAAATCTATAACATGCCTAGAGTGACACTAACAACACCATGCACGGGTGTGTTATCAAGGAACATGTACAAACTGATTCATATGCATTATATTCTGAATATGTCTTGTTCAAGCACTCATTTTGTTTGGCACAAACAGCCCTCTTTTTGCAACCCAGGAATAAATATCGCTTTGTTTCATCACTTTTTTTTTCTTCAATGAAACTATTTGCTAGGGCTAAATCCTTGCCTCCATTCACATCATAGTTCTGCCTTCAGTTTAAGCACTCTACACAATTATGATTACTGATGTCTGCTATCTTTCATTTTGAACTGTAGAGCACTGGTTAAGCAGCCATGTAGAAGCTGGTGAGAATCTGGTTTCTTCATATTAATGAGAGTTGCAAAATTAGAGACTGATTTTAGATAATAATAGAAAAGAAAATACTCTGAAAGTACTGTGTTAAGTTACTGTGAAAAGAGACTTAAATTAGCTACTCTTTCATTCTACATGCTAATCTCCTGTTTTCTTGCCTCATTATGCTGGGTTTTGGTCCTACGTGTCACAAAATGTTCCAGTGCTGAATACAGACACAATTTTTTACAGCTTACTTTGATGTTTCTCCCGAAAATATTCTTGTATTACTTTGTGTGAAATCACACAAAAGATGGCAGTTTGATCATCCAAGGGAACTGAGAGGGCTGAGGGCCAAGACAGGTGCAGGCAGAGTCAATTGTTACAGCTGCTCTGTGATGTATACTCAAGCACTTTCCACTGTCAAACCAAAATAGGATTTCCAAATATGTTTTCACAGGCATGTTTGAGATATTAGCTCTCAGTAATAAGTCTGACCTGCAGCAGATTGAAATTAGAGCAGTGACAATATGCAAGTTCTACTTTTACATATGAGAATGACCATTCCTTTGGGTAAAAATTAGTAATGTATGCATTTGGTATCATTTTACAAAAGTGAAAGGAAATGGTGATAATAAAAGAGTGATTTGACCAGATCACTTCTAAAGAAATCAAAACCCAAATGTCACTTTCATATGACTTTTCACTGTCAAAGATAATGGGATGTCCATTATGTCCATTTGGCTCCATTTGTAGATTATCTCCCTTAACAAAAATTTAGATCATGGGCGCTGATTTCTATTTCCCAATTTCTGCATGATTCACTTTTTCTTTTTTCATTTTATTTAAAATATTGGAAATACCTCTATCGCTCTTAGAACTGTGAGGGAGCTCATCTCTCAACCACTCAAAACTTTCAGTTCTCCAGCTTTTAATCCTGTAAATATTGCTACAGTTTCTTTTGTTAAATGTTGAGTTAGATCTCCTCTAAATTTAGCCTCATGGCTTTTCATCTGAAGCAGACACTTCTACTTATGGCAAAATTCGCATAATCTCATCTTCTTTCCATATTCACTACACCCATGTATGGTTTTATTGGATCATTTCTATTTGTAGTCATGTCCTCTGCCTTTAGTACATGTTTTCCAAATATTACAATTATACTTTATAAATTGTATACTTTATAAATTGTATGCTTTATAAATTTATTATACTAATATATTTACAATTATACTTGCTGTTATCATAATTTTTATTTTCAGTTAAGGTAATAATTTTTTATGCTAAGAATCAAGTGGCATATTCATGGCAAAACTTAAAACCAACCTTTATGATATAAGTGTGTTTGTAAGAAAATGCAAGAAAGGCATCAGCAACTTTTAAAAATATTGATTATGGGTAACATTTTAAAGACACTTCATACTCTTCATTTCTAGTGATGCAAAATCTTGGATTGCTGCCCTAGGAAATTTTTACCTTCCAACCAATGACTGTGAAAATGAGAATACTCTTTTGCTACAGACAGGGCAATTTCTTGTCCAGCAGACCCATTCATATGGAAGGCTGTGGTGAATGTGACTTCCTTGACTTGACTGTAGTGCTTATATTTTCTTCCTGCAAGGCATTTCACATCTATATTATTTTATTTATTTCCTGGACCCCTGCCCTTCACTACTTGCAAAAAAGCAGTGCTGAAATATGTCTTCTGTTTTGCTGGATGCATTTGAGAGGTAATGTTGAAGTATGTTTGGTCACATTTTGATAATATAGGTGTCTCTGATTCCTGCCATGCTGCTTTAAGTATGGATTTTGTTGCAGTTATGGTATAGCTATGATTGATGGTCTCTTAGTGATACAGTGTTCATGTTATCTTTGTTAATTCTAACTTTTCTTAGCTCTAACCAAAGGGTTTTGCTCATTAGCATGATTTAACTTGCCTTACTGGAAAATTTCTTTCCTCTCAGAAGTATGAAAGGAATATTTTCCTTCTCAAGGGCCATGACATAGAGTCTTCTATTAGATCCCACCTTGTTTCATCCTCAGGACATGAAATTATTTAGAATAGAGCTATTGAATGTCTGGTATTCACTTTCTATTCCTATATTTCACCCAGTGAAACGTTTGAGCAGGAAAATTACGAAGTTATCTATTTGACTAGAATTTCTGGGCAAAGGATAATTCCAGTGGGTGTGGCTGTGTCCCAGAGAAAAATGGTCACATGTGATGGTTTGGGTAGGCTATACTCACTGTACAACGTTGTAGGAAAATTCTACATTGACAAGATGATAGTCTTGCCATTGCCATCCCTTTGGCACCACCAGCCAGTTGTGCACCAATTTGGTCGTAGATCTTCCACATCCAAAATGCAGCAAGATGCAGCCCCATTGCACAGCAGCTGTGTATCACAGAAACATATATTTCTGGCCAGAAAAGCTTATAAAAAATTATAGGAGTTTGGATATATTTTGCAAGAGATTTAGATATGCACATTTTCTTTTCACTTAGATATTATACTCTTACTACTTTCTGATTTTCTGACCAAGGAAGAAAAGCTGAATTAATGGAATTACTAAGACAATGACTGTGGTATAATTCACATACCAGTTAAGTATGCGAGTTATAATTGGGCTTCTTTTCTAATTAAGTTAAACTCATGTCTTTCCATAGCTCTTTGGAGCCTTAATGTAAATATAGTTTACTTAATTTGTCCACATAACTTGTATACATACTGGGACATTATACAGGAATGTGGTATCTGTGAACCCACTCTTTCTGTTGAGACAGGACTATAAATGTTCTACAAAGGCTTTTTCTCCTGCCTGAATCCCTTAAAGTGGATTAAAGGCTGAATGACATCCTTCCCACCCCCGCCCTGCTTTGGAGCAACAATGGGAAAATGTCCTGGTTTGCAGTTTTCTATCACTTTTTCTCTAATTACTTGTTTCACACATGAAAATATGTTTGCTGCTTTTATTTGCCCTGGGGGCTGCCTTTTAATGCATTTATCTATTGAGATTATTTATTTTTACACATCACTACAGAAGAGTCACTCTGAGTGCCATATTTTCTAATATCAAAAATTTGTATGCTTTGAGAATCCAATATCCTCACATCAACAAGTAATTTATTTCAGTAGGGACAGAGCAACAGAATGTATCTCATTTTCTGTGTTTGCATTTTGATATACTGATATGTATTAAAAGTACATGGTAGCTCTGAGCATGAGTGGATGACTTACATATGTCTATTTATATTCCATTACTGACCAAAGAATAGAAGGCAAACTTCAGAAAATTAGATGTAACGTATTAAATATGATTATCATGAACATTTTTTCTAGTGAGGGTTAAAAATCATTTTACTTGTAGCTTTTTTCCATTGTCTGTACTTTATTCCTCAGGATATAAATCTATTTTGTAATTACTCCCTACTTATCTCAGAAACTTTGCCTGACACACCATTCCATATGTTTATGATTCTCTGAATGAAAAAGTGTTCCCTGACAACCATTCAGATTTTTTTCCTTTAATTTCCATTTATGCCTTATTGTCTTATAATGTTCGGCTGAAAATATATGTTGCAATATTGTGTGACATTATCTGTATTACTTAAGATTTTATATAACCATACATCAATGAAACATCAGATAAATCTCATGCTTCTCCTTTTTTTCCTATATCTTCCCTTCTGGAGCTGTACAGGCAGTAGATTCAATTAAGTTTCTATGACAAGTTGACTTTAAGCATTTCTTCCAAACCTAGGACGGAACACACCTGCAATTTTGCTTGAGTCACTTTGAAAAGTGAACTGTATATATATATATATATATTTATATATATACATATATGGTTTATTAATACATATGTGCTTATATAGATTCCTACATCTTCTCTGTATTTAGAAAAAAATTAGAAAATTTGTTAAATGTTAACACTCAGCACTATGCAGAATTGTTTACAGAACTCCATAGATTTACTAGCATTTGTAAACTAAGGGAATAATCCAGCAGCTCGCTGAATAAGAGCTTCAGGACTAGAACACTATATAATATTACCTGACTAATTTGCTGGACTTCCTAATAAATAACTAAGTAACACAAGAAAGGTATTGAGATGATTTGTAATCCTGCAGTAATGGCTTCTAAATAGTTAAGATTAGACTGAGAGATGAGAACCTTTTTCCCCTATATGCCATATACCAGCAGGGGACAAAATCAATCTTGTGAAGGCTCTGATTACTTGTGCTGCAAGTTTCTTGTCAGCAGATTCAAAATGTGCAGTGGAATGAATCTTCTGCAAGGTAGAGCTGCTGTCTATCAGCTGGGCATCTTCCCTCCCCTCTCTCCCTCCACCTTAACTTCCCATGGAATATCTGGTTGTGATAAATTAGAAGAAGAGAAAATACAAGACGCTTCAGTGCAACCATTTTAATCCTCTACTGTCAATGCAGAAGAAAGGTGACACCAATTTTAGTATCTTCCAGATGAAAAATGTACCCTTGAACTGAGAATTTGAGGAAGTTAAGGAACAAATGAAGGAATCACTTTTGTTTAAAATATAATGCTACTTGAGTGTATACAAAAATGTTGTTTTCAAAGTTCAGGATTTAAATCCATTAAGGACTGTGATTTAATCTGAAAAAGATACCATAAATAAAATTCAAGCTAAAAACAGAGCTCTTGTTAGAAAGGGTAAAGAAAAAACACTACGGTTATTGCAAGCATTTTGGGAGGTTGAAATTCCAAATCCAAATAATTATCTGAACAGAATTTCAGAGTCAGATTTTATCATTTTAGTAGTCCAAACCAAATCCATATATGGTCCTTGGCAAATTTTGGGGATGCTGTAGTAAAGATTTTGGGGGGGATTACACTTGAATTTTGATCAAGAAGAGATTTAGGAAAACTATTTGTATTTTTTCAATGAAATTAAAGTTATTTACAGCAAACTAAGAAAGAAATTTGGTGTTTTGAAAAGACAAATCTGGCATGCATTTTTTAACCATGTTTCCTCTCAGTGCTATAGAAAAGGAACTTGTGTTGTCTTGCTGCTTTGGTGAGGAGAAGAGTCAGTTTTTCTGCTTAGAGCTCTAATAGCAAGGTTCAATTTACAACACATGGAATTACTGCTTGCTTCTCCCCATCTTCAGTGCTTTTCAGTAGCCTTGGAAAGGAACTCTAGATTCCAAATAAATATTTCCAGACTAATGCGTCCTGGAGAACTTGAAGAAAAGATTGAAAAATTGTGAACTAAATATTCTCAAAGTTCTACCACAAAACCAACAGCTAGCATCCTGCACAGTATCTGAGAATATGATTTTATCCAGTCTTCCAACAACCACAATTAGTCAGACAGGTGTGTTGGTGAAGAGGTATCATCTTCCTATCCTGCAGATGGAAAACTGCATAGAGGAAATGGCACAGCAAGGGTAGAAGTTTGATGTTCCTGTTTTCTGCTTCCAAATTCTAACCATCCATCATCCATCTTGTTCTCCCAAGATTCTTGCCTCTGGTGTTATTCAAGTTTTTCTGCTAAAATTGATAATTTTATAGCAAGAGGCCTGAGCTTCTGTTTGAAGGCAAAAATGTTCCGTTTTAGCAGGCATGTGTCTGCAAATTGTGTTAGATCAGCTGATATTTGGTTTTGCTTGCTAATCAAGTTCCTAGAGACCTAAAATACTCCCAGCACTCAGTGCTCCCACTGTCCCTCACAATGGCAGAGATGTGCTGTGGCCAGCAGAAGTTAATGATCTTCAGGGAGCTACCTTTGCAAATCCTTTCCTGAAAGAAACCTCACAGAAGGGGAAACAGCCCAATGCAGTCTTCAGAGGGTTTTGGATTGGCTATTTCATCAATCCTCCAGATAATGGTTGAGTGCTGTGAGATAGGAAGTGGGAATGACTGTACTTTTTCATCTTTTCTCGTGATCCTTGGCACAGAGCACTATAGATGCCATTGATGTCAGGCCAAAAAGGTGATTCTGCTGTGCTTCTGTTACCAGCAACAGTATAAATCAGCTGTTTTCCATGCTGTCAAGTGCTGTCCTCTGCCCCCCATGCACATCTGAATCAATCTTAAGTAAAAAATAACATTCTGGGAATTACAGTTTATTGAAATAAGCAGTAACTTGCAATGAAATTGCCATCATAGCATATACTATGTGCCTTTGGGAGAGTTTTCTTTTCTCAGGTCTTTGGCCTGCCTCTTACTCAACTTCTGGCACATCAGAGCTGAGCTCAGACATTTCTATTTCCAGCAATGCTTATTATTTGAAATAATGATTTCAAATAATAAATGGATGAAAACTCTTATAGATGGTGGCCACAGAATATGATATCCTCTTGAGCAGGAAACTGCAGTCCTCATAAGGTTCTCTGTGGGCTTTAGGTTAAAGAGCATTTTTGAAGACCTCAGAGAAATTAGGAGTGGCATTTCAGTCACCTCTAGCTCTGTCCACTCTCCCCAGGGTCCTGTAGAGAGTCCTGTAGAGGTCCTTTGCCCAGTGCCTATTTGGGCACAGGATGGAGGAGCAGAGGCACCAGGCTCCCTCAGCCATGCAGAGCTGGCTCTCAGGGGCCTGAGCCAACTGCACAGATGAACTTTGCAGCAATGCTGCTTAGACTGAAATTGCCCCCACACATTATAGAGAACAACATGCGATAATCCCCTTTACACTGACTCACACACACACAGACAGAGGAAAAAAAAAGAATAAAAATGAAGACAGTATAGATTACAGTAAAGGGAGGCTCAAAGTTGGCTACTGAATTTGAATTGCAAAGTAGCAATCAATTAGTTTATCATTAATCAGATAATTTTGGGGTTCGTGAATAATATGAAAGGAAAGAAGAAATAACTACCAGGATAATTTTCAGGAACCATCTCTCAGCTTTATAAACTAATCCTCCTCTAATGGCCCTTTTTAATGTAATTTATAGGTTCATCATTACCCTTTTTGTATTAGTAATTATTTCTAAAATACCAAAGAACCATCTTTTTTTCAAGGTCCTTCCATGTGCCTGATTTACAGCTAGGCTCCTGTTGGACTCTGTCTTTCTGAGATTTGACATTTCAAAATATTTATAGCTCTTTTACATTAATGCCTTTCTCATGAATCTGAAGGTGACCGTTATTTCTTTCATCTTGTTGTAATTAAATGGATCAACTATAGCTTTATTATTTCCACTATTTATCTGTACAGTGTGTTAACACATTAAGATTAGCAAGTGATATTGAGCATTATGTGAATTACAACAAACAAATATTTCCTAAAACATGGGTTAAACTTGATGCATTGGCTACGAAATTGTTCCAAGTGAAAGCACAAAATCTTTAATATTTTATTGATCAGATCTAAACCTTCTGCCCAAAGTGGCAATTAAATTTCAATTAAACTGACTGAAAGCATCATATTAAATTTCAGCACTTTACGAGCTATCAGATAATGCTGCAGGACAAATCTTTAGTATGATCACACTCTTTTCAAATTATATTATCCTGTTCATTCACAATAAAAGTGACAGCTTTAGGTATACTTTCAATATTTCTTGAATATAAACCCTCTAATGAACACATTTTATTGCCTTTAAATCAATTATTATTGGATATTTTAATAAAGTGAATTGAGCACTTTGTTTTACACACTGCTTAGAAGTTATTATATTTTGCAGTCAGCACAGCAAAGAACAGTAACAGTATGACAGAAATACCCAAATACCTAACATTATGCTATAAATTAAATCAGCTATTTACAATTATGAATATGCTGCATTCCGTTTCACAGCAGCTATTGGTATAACATATTAATTAATAACTCTAGATCTTCAGGCTTTCAGTCTCACTGTGTTTCAATAAATGAAATAAGCTGAAGATAAAATCAAAATTGCAAGAAGACCCTGCAAGTGCTTTTAAAGTGTTGTCATATGAACATCTCAATATTTTACTGCTGCTTCTCCCTTTGTTCCAGTGGCTCCGTGCATGTGTTGATGTTTAGATTGACGAAACTACAGCTGGTGGTAGATAAATTTGTCTAATTCAAAGGACATTATCACTCAGTCTCCTTTTAAGTTACACACATACAGATATTTAAATGTCAATAACAACATTCGCTAGATTTTTATCATTAAATAAATAGACTAAGCATGAGGCAAACCTAACAAATGACTAAGAGCAGGCAAATTAATTTCACTTAGCAGGTGTTTGAGCATGTTGAATTGAATAGAAATCTATATTCTATATTGATATCAAAAAGTTATCGTGTTCTTATGGATGATTACCAAAATAATTATCCAGAAGCAGTAGATAATCCTCAGGTGGACTCTTATAGTCATGTATAGTCATTATGTGAGGGAATATCTATATTCTGAGCTCCATATATTCTCTCCTTCTGCAGATGGAGATGTCAAAGGTAGGGGACACAGGTAACAGAGCTGGTTTGGGACAAGGCTTCCTGTGGATTCATTGTCTACCAGTAAGTACTGCCTTATGTAGTTTCTTATTCCTTAAACTTAATTGTCCTCTGGCTAAGGTCATCAGGAAGAGAAGAATAAAAGGCTAAAAGAAATACATTCAGTAGAGTTCAATTGCCCTTTGCTTCAAACAAGTCCATCTCCTCTGAGAGTCAGATGCCCTTACATTGTCTTTCCCTTTTCATATCATGTCGTTTTTTAAGCAGATTGAAATGTGATGTTCTGTTGCATTTGGAGAGAAACAAAAATAAATGAGGGCAAATACAGAGGGGTGGGAGGGAGCACCTTTCAGATTATTCCTAAACCTTTTTTGTACTTGAAGTACAGAGATAAAAACCTGAGGCATGTCTTTTGGCTGTTACACAACAACACACTACTCCAGAATTGCATTATTTCATGGGAATGAGCATGTTTTGTTTATTTTTGTCAGTAAACACTTCTTTTGCATTCAACTCTCCTTCTCCCTTGGGAGCAGAGGGAAGAATTAGGTGTATAAGGAAACAGGAAGAAAAAAAGCTTTTGTAGAATGAAAAAACTACAGAAATCATCCTTTTGAGAACATCCTTTTTTATTTTTCAGCACATATCAAGATAAGAAAAGTCCTGCAGAGGGTCAAACAGTGCTTAAGTAGCTAAGTAAAGGAATTGCCCTCCAGAGCAGGTGTTTGTGCTGTCTCAGCAGGCAGGGATAGTATATGTTGCATCAAACAGAGTTTGCTCAGCATGTGTTCACACCTCCCCTGACCCCAACACTTCCTGGCTTTGCTGCCATGAGAGGCTCATGAGAGAGGAGGTGTGTTTGAATGGAGTGTGGGTGGATCTTTCCAGCAATGAGATGCTCTCGGCTGCACAAACAAGTGAACAGCAGCCATTTTTTATAGCTGGGATCTTCCCCTGCCCTCATTTAGGCAAGGTCCTGACCCAGCTCCCAGCCATGCAGCTATCAGAGCTGCCTGCATGCAGCGAGCATGCTGCTGGGATCTCAGCACACCCTGACAGTTCCAAGCTGCTCCCTTCCATCGACCTGACCAGCAGATTTGGCATATTTCTGAAGTCTCTACCCTCTTAAATGGTGATTCTCTTACTAGGAACAGATTGGGAACCTAACATGGCATTGGAAGGCACTGTATCAGTGGAAGTCAATAGACAATCTTGGTGAGCCAGGACACCATTCAAAGTGATTTGGTTAATCACCTATAGGGTACTAAATTGGAAATCAGCCTGGGTTTGGATCACTTGAGACTGATCAACATGTATTTGCTGCGGCTGAAAGGATATTTTCCCTTGATTCATCAGCCATCTTGCAGAGCAGTCTGCTCTGTGTGGGTAAGATGTTTGCTACAACAAGGATATGGAATAGGGGACTGCTAGAGAAAAGAATCTTTTTCTCTCATGCTGCCTGAGTCTGGAATATTTTTCAAAGAGCAAGAGCAGACTCAACACCAGGAAACGTTATGTAAATACTGGATAGCTTCTAAATATATTAATCCCTAGACATTGTCCTAAGAATAATTTTGGTTGTGTTTTAATGGAGCTATAGAGTGATTTTTATCATTAACTTACATTTCACTGCAGTGGAACTCTGCAGGAAGCTGCTAAGTTTA
>NW_027269265.1:30634115-30794115 GCF_023055355.1 Agelaius tricolor | reverse complement strand
TACCCCAAAACACACTGATATTTTATGTTATTATGATCTTTTCAATTTACTCTAGAGGAAGGAAGAGGCAAGGCCTTGCTCAAATACAAATTTTATTAACATACTTATGTAAGAGTCAAAAAATACAGACAAATGTTATTCACAGCTGCCATGACTTAACTAGTTCAGATATCTATGCCACTGTAAAGAAATAAAGTATATTATTTAAAGAAACTAAGTGATCAACTTATAAGTGATAGACTAAGAAGCAGTTAGTAAAATAAAAAGTATCCTTGAGAGTTCATCTCTTTGACTGGGAACCCATGATGCAAGATTTTAGAGACAGTCATTTCCAAGCAAAGGTCTAAATGTTGATATCGTAAGACTCAGTATAGAAACAGCTTACTTGTTTTGTGTGGGAGTGACTTGCTTTCTTTTAATGATAATTTTAAATATTCTACATTCTTTGGCAGCAATTATAAAAATTTCCAGCAGCCTTTTAGTCTTCTTTCACTCCCATCATTTTGTAAGGTGGAATCATTACTTGATTTGGAATTTCCCAACAACCTCTGCTTCTAAGAGAAAATTTTCCTGACTTTCGTGGAGCTAAAATCTCAAGCTTTTAATGCTTAGTAAAACTCTAGCTCTCTCTAAACAGTCTGTCCAGCTTCAAGAAAATAAATTTAGCCCTGAAGATTAATATGGTGTTTCTAGGGTCTGATATTTTCTTCAGTATGCTATCTGTATGTGTGCCTATCTGCCTCTCTCTCTCTAGCTATCATATCACTACTGCCCAAGTCTTACACTGCATAATTAGATGTATCTCATCCAGACACCTCTTTATCCCCATTTGTTTTTCACTTGGACACCAAAGAGCAATCCTACTTCTTGCTTACTGAAACAACGTGCTCTCTGGATTACAGCCTGAAGCCTTCTTGCCCATTGCCAATGCTCATTATGGCTGCTGATATGATTCCATAAATATCTTGATATGATTCCACAAAACCTATCTTACTGGCTTCTGTGCACTATGAAAGTTTAAAGTAATCCACACCTGAATTTCCTCAAAAGCTCAGCACATTCTGGTTATGTGCTCTCAGGCCAATCACAATGCTACCTTGTGAATGCTCAAGTTTCTGATGCCATTCACCTAAGAATGGTAGCTTTTGAAGGTTAATATTGATTCATTTCTCACATAATTACAAAAATGTCTTTGAGAGAAGAAGTAGTGATATAATCTTACTAGCTTTGTGTATTTTGATTATCTGAAAATGAAGTAGAAAATTTGCACTAAATATTAATTTTGAATGCAGATTGAAAGGACAAAACTAATTTGCTATTACATTTCCCACATTTACATCAACACAAAGTAAATTCAATTTTTAATCAGAAGAGCAAAATGACCTTTATCCTCCTGAATTTTTGCATGGAGATACAATTATAAGTACTTGGGAATTTTCAGAAAAAGAAAGTATGTTATCAGTAAATGATGGTAACGCTACAAGCCTCATTCTCAGTTTCCTTCTATTACAGTAGGAAAAAATAGTTACTATCTATCCTGAGTATTAAACCATATAGCCTGGTCCCTGTTTAAGTTCTTCTGGTTGAGAATTTTCAGAGGAATTGAATGGATTTTAGCAAAAAAAAGTTTAATCATACTGAATTTCAGTGGGATTTTGACACTTCATTCCATCATGCTTGACTGCATCATCCCATAGATCAAAACTGATGTTAAAGTTCTAGCTAGAAACTAGGAAGCCTCTGTAGCTCAGAAAAGATTAGGCAAAAGGTTGCTCTCAGAGATATTCTAGGTGTGAGCTACAATCTTTTGCTGTTCCAAGATAAAGAGCAGCTCAATATATGACACAAAAGAGAAATCAGCAAAACCACGGAGTAAGTAATTCTATCTGTACCAGGAAGAAATAGACATCATTGCTCAGACAAGATAAAAAAATAAAGAGTACCTGGGCAAGGATATTTGACAATGCATCAGCCACCAAGAGTCCAACAACTGTGTTCCCATGTGAGCTGATAAACAGATGATCATTCTTGTTATAAAATTGTTATTACTTTCTCATTTGGTTGAACTTGTCTCAATCCCCTTCTACTGAGCTACAGCCAGCTCTTATTCATGTGTTCCCTTTTTACAAAAGCTGCTTGCACATTTTGTAGCCCTAGCAAGGTCAGGTGCAATAGAGCTGTAAATATGGATGGAGCCATCACCACACTGAAATTCAGCTGTTTCTGCTTCCTAGAAGGAGCGTAAACAAAATGAGAGTCCTTGGAAGTCTATATGATGTGCCTTGAAGGAAAAAAAATAATAACATTTCTTCATTAGGCTCTAATACATGCTCCAATATATGCTCAGTGAGGAAGAAACGGAGTCATGTCACTGACACTAAGGTTATTTCTGTGAGATCTATAAAAAAGAGAGAGAAAAAATATCTCATGATCAGTGTGTCAAAAGCAGATGAGAGATATAACAGGACTGGTATGGATGCACCCAAAGTCCCACTATTGCTACTATCATATGGCTTTTTGGCATAGTTGCTCTAAAAAGAAATTAGAAGAGGGTGTTGTCACAAATCAGAAAATATGTGGGGTAGTTGTGCTTGGATGATCACAATTCGTATATTGTTGGAAGGAAAATTTCTCTCTTTTTATGAATGCAACTCTTTGTTAATTCTGTGATTTCACAAGTGTCTTGGTTTATCATATTTTCTTGCTTTTTTCTTTATATTCATCTAACTTTCAACTTGGTTGAAAGATGAAAACAATATAGATGAAAATGTAAGGATTATTTAAGGGAGCTGAGGGAGTTCTGTGAAGTGCAGTGTAAATGCTGAATATATAAAATCAGGTAGAAGAAGAGGCTCAAAGCCTGTTACGAGTGTATGCAAAGATTATATGTGCTTGTTATCATACTGGTGGAAGATCAAATCAAGGACATCTTGTGGACTACAAAATAGCTGCAATGGCTGTGGGCCAATCATGTCATAAACATGAACCTATAGAACCTGAACTGTCATTTATTTTATGTCAATTCAAGTTCTTAACTTATTTATTTTCTAGACACAACTACAATGGAACAATAAAAGGAAGACTCAACTAGCAGAGGTCTCACCTCTATTTTGTATAATTTGCTGCTTAAAAGCTTACAGAGTAAAACATGTAAATATATGCAGACCTGAGAGTAAGACCTTAGTAAGGAAATTACAGAGTATGGCTGAGGAAACTATGGACCATAAACAAGAAAAGCACTATGGCTACTAAGCACCTAGAAACCTGCTATAAATTGTTGCAAGGTTCTGCTTCAGTGGATTTAATATTCTGGGAGAGGCCGGCTTTTGGCTACATGCAGCAGGAAATTCACTGGGGCGGGATATCACAAGGATTCTTGTTATACCCAGCCCAGCTGCAGCTCTTGGTGACATGAATGGGGGAAGCTGTCAGAGGTATTACCCACTCCTGGAATGCAGATTTTCCTTTGGAACAGCATGGCTTGAGGAGAGAAGTACTGGAAATCACATAATGATGCTGCTGCTTGTAAGATTCATACTCCAGTGTTTCCAATCCTGAAAAATTTCAGAAAAAACATGTAATATTTTCAAGTCAAATCCTCTGTTGATGTAAATTAGCCTAGGCCTGTTCAAGTAAATTAAGGTACCTCAATTTTAAATTATTTCTCCCTTAGTTTGGAGGTGTTTATCCACACCTTATTTTTGAGGTTCTGAATCTTTAATTTTTTGTTTAGTTCCTCTCATTAAAGGAGTCTAGAACATGAAAGAATTTTTTATGCTATGTGCTTATGGGAGATTTTTAGCTGTCTTTTGAAGCATAGAGAATTGAAGGCTGAGAACCTTAAATGTCAAACTAAATATATAGGATGAAAATAGAGAAGTACAGGATCAGATGTTTGAATGAGGTTGGAACCTATTCAAACATCCACATAAAGTGACCAGATTTTCAAATGCCCCGAGGAGCCAGTGGGTGGGAAACATTCCTCAAATGCATGACTTGTTTCAATCAAATTTGAAGTCAGAGAGAAAGAGAATAAGGAATAAATTTCTTTCCACTTTAAATTTTACATATTTTCTAGAATAATGTTTTGTTACTGAATTCCACCACAATTCCCCTCACACAATTTCAGTTTTTCTGAGCCAAGATGATGAAGGGCTGATTAATTCTCTGCAGCTGAGTCAGCATACCCCTGATGCACACTGCTATTTACAAGAGAAGTAGCTAAAGTCCTTTCTTTGGCCAGAAAGAGGTAATCCTTTCCTTTCCAGCCTGTGGCCAGACCTGTAGGTCTTGCTATGCACCCTTTCACATATTTCATTGGAGGAAATTATAAGTATTTTTAATTCAGAAGGAAAGTTTCCAAAAAGCATGACCCATCTGTTAGAGGTGTGCTATGATGAACTTTCAGAAGAAATACCCCCCAGCATGCATAGCACCCCTTCCTAGAAAAATACAGGGGAATCTGGACTCCACCTGCTCTGAGCAGCCAGGAGCAGCATGGAACATTTATGCTAAATTTTCATTTGTATTTAATTCTGAAAGTTGCCAACCTTTGCAAAAACACAACAAAAGTAATCTTTCAAGTATGACTTGTAAGCAGATTTCATGATATCTGCTGACAATCTGAGACAGTAACTCTGGGAAAGGTGTGAAATGCCATACTTATCACAACATTATGCTAAATCAACAATCTAATGATACTTTAAAAGTCAACCCTATTATCTGGTTAAAGGAAAAGCGAATAGCTTATTTTATGAACAATTAATAATTAGTAACTTGCTATGATAAGGAATCCATATCTGAGAGCATACCATGGACTTCATTTTCCCAGCAGCAAGACAACTGATATTTACCTGACCCATTTCTTCCCAGTTTTGGATTTTAGAATACTGGGCTACACCTTTGTCAGTTCCAACTGGCATCAAAGCTGGCACAACCAAAACCTCCTGAAAAATCTGCTGAAGAAAAAGCAAAACCAGCTACTACCCCTTAACCCAGTGAGCAGTAACATAACTCGTGACACAATGACCAAAGCAGCTTGAAGAAACAGGTGGATGTCTTGTACACATGCAAGTTTATCTTGCCTATTTGCATCTTCAAAAAAGACTCTTAACCTTTCTTCTTTTAAATTTGAAGGATGACTATTGCAAGTCACAGCCATGAGGCCCAACTTACCACAGAAGATTCCCCTTTAGCTGAAAGACATAACCTAAAGGAAAGACTGCTTTGAAAGATCTATTTTAAAAGGAAACAGATTTCCCTTTTTTTTTCTTTTTTTTTTTTTTTTCCTTTTTTTCCAAAGAGCATATAGCCAACTGTAGAAAATGCTGATATGACAGTTCTGGACTGGAATTATGGAAATCCAACCTGGCCTGCCCTCCTTGCCTTAGGATGACAAGAACAGAGGTGTCACCACCCACTCAAAGTAAATCCATATGGGGAATGTTTCATGGAAATAGTAGTATGGGCCACCAGCTGGTAACACTGGGGACTGATTCTACCAAGGGTTCAGCTTTCTCTTCTGTCACCAAGTCATTTGCAGGCACTCCTTGGCAGGGTTTTTTGCCACTTATAATGCAGTGCCTATGGTTTCCATCATAAGTGACACAGCATTTTTGAAGTTTGTACTACAATAAGGTAAGGTATGATGAGTATACCACCCAGAAGGACTCACAAATACCTGAAAGCAGCAAGGTATGACCTAGGGAGGGGAATACCAGTCTGTTGGATGACACTGTTAGTTCTGAGGAATTTCATTACTTATAATCAATCAAAGTTGTATTAACATGCAGTTGCCTGTGCAGGATACTGAAAATCTTGTGGTTTGTACTGAAGGTAGTTGTGAGATTACAAACCCTTAGGAGTGATTTTTGTTCTACAATGTTAATGTGACTGTGTACATTGTTTTTATTTCCTTTACAGAAATAGAGTATCCCTAAAGTAATCAGCTTTGATTAACTTCTTTTCCTTAAAACGGATTCTTCATAAAAATTTTGCAGAAAAGACATAATTTTTCTAAGGAGTCTAGATTCTCAGTGGCACAAAAGGCAAGCCAATCAGACATTTTACCAGGCCTAAAATTACGGGATGTGTCCCAGCAAAATTCTGCAAATAATACCGCATATTACACTGGACTCCTGCATGTCTGAAATCCTCTTTTCCCCAAACCACTTACCTGCTGTAATCACAGCATTGTACATTGCGTGGGTGCACAGCATTCAGCCTGCTGAGATCTATTTCATACTCCCAATGCATACCAGATACCAGACTGGTAGATTACTATATCTGTGTTCTCCTACCTGTCACTGTGAATAAATGATTTAATATGCAGTTGTAGGATTAAGGTTTGATTTTTTTTCTTAGGAAAGGAAAAAGCAGCACGTGTCTTACTAAATTTTATTCATCTCCCAATCCTTGTATCAGAACTATTTGCATTTCTAAAAATTTTAGACATAGCCACCCATCACAAGAATCAAAAATATTTTTTCTTAATATCAATTGATTAAATCACCAACTGTGTACAATGATCCTCTGTGGTGTATCTCAGATTGGATTGGATAGTTTTGGTTTTTTTTGTTTAACATATACATACAATGATGGTAACACAATGTTCCTATTGAATAGGTAAACTCTTGAATATGAGAAAAACTAGAAACATTAAGGCAATGTACACCATGTTAATTCAGTTTTCTTGGAAAGCTTATGAAAAAGGAATACAATTAGTCCACTATTTATGAAGAGTTTTGAATCCAGATTTACTGTGTATTGATTACATTTGTGTGTATAAAACATGAGACAAAACTGGAACGTGTCAGGACAAATAACATGAGCTTGTTTCACTCCCTAATACAAGCACAAGCAGAAACAGACTAGTCATAGTCTGAGCTATGTTTTCCCATTTGAGTCCTCCACACCATATCTTGAATTGCCTTGCAATAGTTTTTCATGGCAAATATAGGGAAGCCAAACTGACCTTTCAAAATGCGCTGAGTTTACAACATGGGTACACACACAGAGCACAGCATGGCTAAACTGCTTTTAGACAAGGTAATCAAATCAAAAGGGATTAGATCAAACTCAATTTATTTGAGATGGTTCAGCAGCCATGAGTCTCATCAAAATCCCTGTACATGTCACCAGAAGCAGGAAACCCAAAAAGTGACATTACCAAAAGCTACTGTTTGGAATACTGCTTTGAAGTGAGGCAGGGATTCCATATCTGCTGTATCATGGTATCTGAGGACTAAAGAGGTGCCATTGGATAGCACTATGGTATGCACACCATCATGAGATGAGTTTGCACAGCTGATCAGTAGCAATGTACCCACTGGAAGATGCATATAAATTCTACTTGCAAAACTTAAATCAAGCTTTTTACAAGGATCTTAAAATTTTACATCTGTACTGCTTCATTGGCATTATCGTTTACCACTGCCACATTTCCACTAGTTCCTTTAAGTGGTTTCTGTCTGTGTGACAAGGTTTTCCCCTTTGGTGTATCTGTCCCATAGTAGTTTGAAGCATAGAGTAGTTTGCTATAGCAGCTCTTCCTTTCAAATCTCAGCTTGTTGACTAATCATCTAAGATTGTTTTTTATCATCATTCATGTGTGGAATCATATTATTTAGTTCTGGAAGGCCTTTAGGGACACAATTGGCATGAAAGGAACCTTCTGAATTCTTGAACTGTGCAGCTGATTGCAGCAGTGTGGCTGCCACTGACAGTAATTCTTTGACCCCTCTTGCATGCCAAACTAAGAGCTACTGCTGTCCTACTGACCTCCTACCTATTTGGTACAGACTGCCGTGATCCCTAAGCCACAGTATATAAAAAGTACGACAAATACATTTTCCTGAAGTCAAATCATTTTTATTCTGTAGCCTGAAGAATTAAAAAACCAGCAGTCATTAAAATAAATCTAATTCTCTCTCAACATCTCTGTGAGGAGAGTTAGTGAACTTCTGAGTATATCCTGACTTACATAAATTAATACTACCTGCTGTGACATACCTGCGCTGAGCTCATTGTGGTTTAGTACTTGCTTGATTGAACCAGCTTTTAAAATCCCACATTCTTTTCAAATTACCTGTTCAAGGTTAATTTCAAGTGGCTCTCTTCTCTATTGCTGCTGTTGCCTTGAGCTGTGCTTGAGAGTCCAGCTTCCTGGACCTTCAGAAGCTCTTCCTCTTTGCTGTCTTTCTCCTTCTTCTCCTCCTCCTCCACAGATGTGCATCCAGTTTAGCAGCAGCAATAGCTTGTAGCCCTGCTTTGATGTTCCTTGCCTTCATTCTGTCAGTTGTTTGATATTTAAAAACCAGCAAAATCTATGCTGCAGAGGCCATATAACCACTGTGTCCTGGGCATGTTCATTTTTGTTTATTTAGTTACTTGTTTGGTTTTAAAGTAGATCAATATTTTTTTTATGTCAACCATGATGGGCAATGAAGCCAAGACATTTGAAGCTGAGGTGACCCATAGTCTTCTGACAGAGAAGACTGAGCATCTTCTTTTTAAGTATCACTCCCAAGGTGAGTTATTATCTACTGCAGCCTCTTTTTAGTTAAATATTTATTAAAATTAGTGGTTTATGCTATGTAAGGCATGGGAGTACATAAATAGGCTACTTACTGCTGAGGTAACACTAAGTACATTAGACATTGTAGTGAAGTTAGACTAACTTAGACTGGATATTCTAGTCACCAATAGTTATCCCCACCACTAATGGGCCAGGATTATAAACAGTTGTATCCTAGCATCTGTCAATATTGACTCCAGTTGTTTTTCTCATGAGTCCCACAGAAATTAACAAGGGACTTGCTTTACAGAGCACATGAACATCCATCTTTCCCTTGAAAATCATTCTGTTGCAGTTAGACTCTGAAGGCTGGATTCTGCAACATGCAAAATATCTTGCCCTTATTCAGAAAAATGTTTTCAGTAAATATTTAAAGCTGAGCGTATAACTGCAGCTAGTAAGAGCCAATTTTGTGTTTATCTTCTTAAGCATATATGAAGTCTTTTGGAGGGTTATACAGGAAATCTCAGTAGTTTATAGGAGTGAATAAGGAATTATGACTTGAGTAAAGTTGAAAGAGTAACAAATCAGGACCCTGTCAATTAAAATGAAGTCCAGGTCCTCTTCCATTCTTTTTCACCTAGCAGAACATATCCTACTAGTTCCCTCTGTCTTCCCCACCACAGGTTTCCTAAACAAAAAAAAACATTCTTACCTATTTTGCTTTATTTAAAATACTCCAATAGCTGTTATTCCACGTCTCCTGTCTATTCAATACAAGTGAAAACCGTAAAATGAAGTTGAGTAATTCTGGCACCTAAAGAAAGTGCAAGGAGACACTTTTGAACAGCCAGAGGACACAAAAGCACTGCTATATTATACTCTTTGTCATTCCAATTTTAACAATAACAATAAGTATATTAATCACCAGCACCACTGAAGTTTTGTGTGCAATTAGCATTTCAACACACTCTCCCATGGCTGGGGTGGAGCAGCTTGCCTCCATTGTGAGCTGCTTTTAATTGTGGTGCAAGAATGGACAGCTCTATGATTGCATTTTGGAAACTGGTGGCAGTTCAGTTGTTAGAAGCAAGCTCAAGTTTCTTTGTTTGTTTGTTTATTTGTTCCTGCGCTTGTGCTTCTGCTGTGTTAACTCATGGAAATTGCTTAGGGACAGATTTAAATCAAAACAGACAGTTTCCATTTTTGCTCTGTAACTAGTAAGGTTTGTTTAAGAGGCGCTGCTGCTGGAACATAAGGCACGTCTGGAATGTTTGTTTACTTGCTTTTCTGAGCATGTGCCCTTTTGTTAGGAGACAGGGCTTTCCATGGTGCAAATCTTCAGTGCCAGTGGTTGAGTCTCTTTAAATAATTAAAATAATAGTGTATTGAGATGGGCTATTCTATATTTTTAAAATAAACATGGGTGCATACTATTTAATGGCATGGCTTCAAATATTAACCTTGTGCCTTACTGGTCTCTTATAAACCTCCACAAACTACAAAAGCACATGGATGTAAATGGTTCCTAGGATTATGCCTCAGCAACTTGAAAATGTTTGTATTTCTTCTGTACTGGGTATATTTTGCTTACCCAAGCGGACAAGTCCTTTCTGGTTAATCCTACCCAGTTCTGTGATTTGCCCATCCCATGGGGATTTGGTGCATGGAGGTTATTTGTTCTATTAATCAGGAGGTTCCTAAATTCTAATCCTTGGTAAAGCACTGGATTGCCATCTGACCTTGGCAAGTCACTTGACCTTCTTTTGCCTCAATCAATCCAGCTGGAAAATTGGGTAAAAAGCAGAACTTTACTGGAATATAGATGCTGCATCTGGGATGAGATTTCTTTTGCAAATAATAAAGCAACTAGCTTAGAACTAAAAAAGGAACTTCTTTAGAAGGCAACTTTCTGGACTTTATTAATCTTTGTTACATTTTAAATTTGGTAGGAGGTTCATCAAAGTGCCTTGTTTGACACAAGAATGTATGCTGGTGGTTAAATGGCTGATGCAAGGGGTTTTGTTTAACTTGAAAGACCACATAGCTTTCTTCATTTAGCAATTTACATTGGCTTCTTCTTGATGTAGGAGGAATGAGGTAATGAAGGGACTAGACATGGATATGATATCTGACTGAGACAGCAACATGCCACAGGCCAGATTTTCTGGCCTACTTTGCTCTACTTCATGGTTCCTAAGGGGGAAAAATAGACAGTGCTGTTCTCCTGTTTAGGGAGGCAAAAAATGCTTTTTTTCTGAAATGGTCACCCTGGAATCAAAAGGAAAGTGAATGTTCCTAAATTCTTCAACCACTCTGTTGTTCATTTTTTACTCGGAATGACTACCACTCAGTATACTAACGATGTAATTAGTGATATCTGCACAAACACATCGTATTTCACTGGGCACTAGAGGTTCAAATGCCCTCTCACAACTCCAAGAGAATCCTGACATTTCATATAGGAATCCAAATTTGTCTCAATACAAGAGCTTTTACTTGAAAGCACAACAAACAGGCAGCAGAGACTAATATGATGGCATGACTGGAAGTGACACCCCAACAGAGGATACAGATAATAGATAAGTACAAATTCATGATGAATAGATCATCTGTATATACTTCATACATTCCAAAAAATTCACTAGTTTATTTTTGTGCATTATGACAATTACTATGCCCTTGTTTACTTTTGCAAAATCATTAAGCACTTTATACCTCTGTATGATTTCAGGGAGCTCACTGTTACTATCAACAATATTTGTTAATTCATGATACTTATTCAAATGACTAAATAGGGGTTAAACTTGCATGTAGGATGCTAAATTCTGGAGAAGAAGGGGGTGTATATAATGAGAATAATTTAAATTTGAAACAGAAAACAGAACTCAAATAAGGGAAGATTACCTACAATGAAATTAGAATGAAGTCGTAGCAGACTGAAGAGCAGAACTACCAAATTTCACAAAAGTAACTGAGCAGGAATTAATTCTCTTAGATAAAGGAAGAAAACAGTAACTAAAAGAAACAATCAAATTTTCTTGTGCTTTTTTGGTGTTTTGTTTTCTTTTCTCCAGTTCTTCTATTAGTCTTTTATTCATAGTGAAAAAGGCTCATATTTCTTTGTACTAATTCTCTTTGACAATAAGTTGGCAACTTCCTTGCAAAAATATGCTGGTGATGTTTTAGGTCGGCCTCACCCTTAGGGAGATAAGGGGCATGGGAGAAGTCTTTGTGTCTTGTCATGTAAAAGATAGAGAGGTATTTCTCCTTTGTTTCCATAAGCAAGAACTTCTATTTATTGCACAGCAGAGTACTCAAAATACACTGTGATTGGGTTCAGATTACTTTTCCATGTAGCAGGTAACCTTTAACTGGTAAATGAGTGGTATGATATGGCTTTGAATGGCATATCCTATATCATCTTCCCATAAAGCCCCACTGAATAAGTACCAAATAAAGAATATTTTTATCACCTTTCAGTCTATGCACAAAGGCATTAAAGTAGTTAAAAAATCAGCTAGGTGTTTTAGAAAGAAGAGTTTCAAAGACATAGTTTTTCTGAAGAAAAATGGAATTTTTCTAATGGAAAATTCCAAAATTATAGCACTCACATCTCAAAACAAGAAAAAAAATCAAAATTAATTAATTAAAAATGTATGACTGCTGTAATTAATATTATCTTATTAAACCAAATATTTTCACTTTTTAAAATAGTAGATTTCATATATCACAGTGAAATGATTCATTAAAAGCTTTCCTAAGAAAATGTGTAATTGCATCATAAATGGTTTTTGACAAAGTCTGAGCTTCATCTGCTGTCTGTTTGAGCTATATTGCATACAATACAGTGCTAGGCATCATACAAGAGTAAAGGCAGGAATGATCTCTGCTGTACTGAAGAATTTGCATTCTAAAAAGAGAGAATGTAAAAGATAAAAAGGGGAACAGATGAATCTTTGTTCCTTTCCCTGCCCATACCAGTCTCCTCTGTTCAAGTCTGCATCTCCATCCAGCATTTCTCCCCACCTTTGAATTCTAAGTCCACTTGCAAGTCACTCTCCAGTTCCAGCTTTGTTCAGACCTTCCACCTCTGGGTGACTGATGTGCAGAGAAGTGCTGTCATGTCACTGCAAGGTGCCTCAGTAAAGGCTATCTCATGTGCATGGGTTCTGGTATTCTGGTACTGGATTAGTTGTACAGACAGACAGACAGTCCAGACAGAAGCCAAGCCTTTTGGCAGCATCCTCTTTTTGTTCTCTGTCTCTTGCCTTCTTGCACTGGTGCACTGCTGGTGGCCCTTACACAGTTACCCAGAGTTTGTCTGATACCAGTTACTGGGTATATTTGCCCAGGGTGATCTTGAGTCATATGTTTGCATGTGTTTAACAACATTTTCCTTCTTTCTGCTGACATCCATCATTTGTTTTTATCATGTTCCTCTTCTTCACTGATGCTACTATATTAGGAAGGGGAGGGGAATGTGTAAGCATGAAGATGTAGATAGGGATTATTATTCTTTCCATTCTACGTGACGGCTGGGAAATATTTTACATTTGTCAATGAAATCCCAAGTCTCAGTCCTGCATTTTTCATTGGTGCAGAATTATTGAGGGGTGTAGTTACATCACACTTCCTTGACTGTTATTTCCTCCAAAATTTGTTTTGAAGATTTAGGTAGTTGCTACTGATAATGTGTTCTGGTAAACAAAATGAAAACCAGTGCAGGTTACTGTATTTAACATGCACAGTGTCTGAGTGAGAGCTGATGGTGTTTGACCCTATCTGGGTTGGGCTTTGAGGAATTAAGCAAGAAGTTAACTCTAATATTTAGAGTTTTCCTATATTCCTGATAACCTGCCTGCATTCACTGTGTATCTGAACAGCCTTTGGACAAAATTCACCTTGTACTCAGCACCATTCTCAAAGGAAAAAACATAACAAAACCAAACAAAACAAACCACCCCAGTTTCCTGAAGGGAATTATTTTTATGTTTTCCTCTGGGCACACAGAGAAAATAGTAACATGTTAGCAATGTCATGTTATACAGAAAAATCTATATTTTCTCTAATTGATGAAACAGTTATTTCAGTTTTTTATTTTATCAGTAATTAAATAGTGTGTGCTTGATTATGTGCCTATATAAAAAGCATACTTGCATGCATTTTTTACCTATCAGGCAGAATTCTCTATAAATGGTCAGTCAATCACACCAGTTTCTTTTTTTCTCCTTTTTTCTTTTTCTTGATCAAGGAAATAGTATACCAGTGCAGGGAAAACCTTACTGCCTGCTTAAGATGGAATTCTTCCTTGTGTCTCCTTACTTAGAGGCATGTCTTAGAGAATTGATGGATTTTGGGACCTTGTCCTGTCTCCTTTCCTTTTCTGGTATATTTCTATTTAAAGTCTCACTGTCAGATAAAAGGCCAGCATTTAGAAGCTCTGAAGTTTCATCTTCTGTAAAAAAGGTAAAGGCTTCATATAAGAAACAAGCAGATAATAGCTACCTCACGCTGGTTGTCTGTAAGGCTTAATTCTTAGGACCTCAAGCAGTACTCAAAGTGGACTAGCCATGGGATCAAGCCTTTATGCAAAGACCTCCCAAGATTCCCTGGAGGAAGATGTGAATAATGTTCAAAGGAAAAGGCTCACTATGTGATTATTTTTATTAGGTGTTACTATTTTTATTAGGATTACTGTTAGCATTCATATCTTACCTTTCTTTAAAATCACCTCCATTGTACCAGAAGAGAGGTAGAAAGAATAGTGTCCTTTTCACCCAGCTTCCCAGTTGTGTTTTGGGACAAGCTGCAGTGATAATAGAGGCAACATCATGGGAGTATTAGCGTGATTAGGCTGCCATGTCTTAGCTGTGGTGTCGTTCCCAGTACTTTGGAGCCTATATATTCCTGGCAGTTGCCCTGTGAAGGAAGTAGTTTGTATGTTGATGGATACCATGCAAATTGCTCTGTCTGAAGGAGCTCTTGCACAATCAACCTATTTGAGAGGAGAAAAAAATAGATTCCCTCTGTCTGTGTAATGCTGTCACTCAAACCACACCTAAATATCAGTAGGAGACTGAAAGTTTGTGGAATTGTTGGTTTTGGCTAGCAATTACTATGCAGAATACAGCCAGATCCTGAGCTCAGTGACATGAGGATAAATCCAAAACTCAGCTGAAATGGCTTAAATACTCCAGGTTTACATCAAAGCAGTGTAGTCAGCATGACCTAACTGTGCAAATGACCATCTAGACAAAGAAAAGCACTCTAAAATTATATGTGCAAATGCTTGTGAAATTGTGAGGATTATTTTCTGCCTTACATACTTATCGTTACTCTTCACAACAATTTAAAGAAAGCTACCAACATTGTCAAAGCAAATTAACTTGTTCTTTGAAAATCAATCTACTTTTTTTTAGGTGTATACTGTATATCCTCTTTTTTTTTGCCAGTGATGGTTTGACACATTTTTATCTCCATGAACAACAAAGCCATGTATAATTCCATGCAATTGTCTTTTAAGATATGAAGGAGGAAAAAAAACCATAATTTACAACACAAATATATTAGGTTTTTATATAAAAAGCATCACACGTATTGATCAAAATGACTTTCTTTACAATATTTGATGCTCAAAAGAGAACTAATTGTATTACATGTTATAAGTGCATATTATCCCATTCAAGCTGTGCCAAACAGGAAAATTGACAAGAAAGCATCTACATTAGAGTCACACACCTCCAAGTTATAATCAGATAACAGTGTCTTTATACTGAAGTGATATTATTCTAAAGGACCTTTTCAGATGCTTTCTAATAGGAGTTAGGAATATCTTTATTAATCTTTATGTAGATTAGAAACACCTTCCACATATATCTTGCATTTCTGTACCTCTTAGTTTCCAGATATATTTGTTGAGGATGCACAGTCTTTCAACATAATGAAACTGCTACTCGTATAATTCAAAAACCTAAAGTAAGACAGTTAATCTAAAGCACATCCATACATACTTATAAACAGTAGAGGATGAAAACAAAATTGTCATGTATGCATACACAGCGTATATATTCTATAATAATCTCTTCCTAATCAGTTGTGCACTTTATAAAACAATGTAAGAGAAATGACAATGCTGTCATTTGTATATTCTCCCTCAGTTCTCTAATGGAAAGCTTTTTTTTTTCCTTGCCAACTCATTCCTGACAATGTTAATGATTCACTATAAAGCAGCTTCTGTGCTATGATTTGTGACATTCAGGCTGGTTAGATGGGAGGACTAGGCAGGTTTCTGGGGAGTGTTTTGGATGCAGAAATGCCTTGAAGATAGCACTTTATTATATTTAGGACAAGTATGACATCCCACTTCAAGGAATAGGCCCCTATACATATTGAGAAGGGATTTCTGTGGTTTAAGTGGGGAGGAGAAGGTTAGTTTAAAAGAATGCCTCTGTGTTTTTTGAGACGACATAAAGATAGGAGGTAGAGAAATGGAGGCAGGAGGCAGAAGGATTATGGATAATGGAAGAATTTTGCCTGAGGGTATGTGCCTGCTTTGCCTATTCCTGTATAACTAGAATATTTATAATTCAAATACTTATCTTTAATAATTAAAAATGAAGGAATATTAAAGACAAAAGGTAGAGAATATTATGTACACATATGTAGGCATCATGCATTAAATCCCTACACTTGCAAAATATAGCAAGAGGTAGATTTAAAGGAGGTTAAAAAAGTGAATATTTTAAAATGTCTCAAAAAAAGAATTTCTAATTCACTCCAGTTCTGCCAGAAATGATACCCTTTACTTCTTATTTCTACACATAACTAGTCATGGAGAGAGCTACTAAAAATACACTGCACGGTGGCTTGACATCAGCACATCAACAATTAAAAAGTGGATACAAATATTTCAGGTTTTCACAACCTTAAAAGTTTTGCTCATGATTTATGAAAACATCAGATTTGCCAGGGCAATTGCATTTTGCTTTTACAGGACACTTAGTTACAGAGCTTAAGTAAACTGCTAGTTGCAACAGAATGTAATATTCTACCACCTTCAGTAGCACCCTCTGATCTGCTCTCCACAGACAGCAAAGAAACAAAGAAAAACAGCCATTGCTGTGGATAGAGAAGAGTGTTTGAAAAGAGAAAGAGACCTCAAATATGCCCTTAGGTACTATAAAGCTGTCAATTACAAGCAGTAAAACAATACAAAGGCTGCAACAAATAATTTATAAAGAGAAAATTATACAAACAAATAATAACAGAAATTAATCCATTATCTTTGAATAATTTGAAAGATGCTATTTCAAATATTATAAATTAGCATAACAAAATGAAAAAGGTTATGGTTAAATAAAACGTTATATTTCAGAAACAGAAATCTTATACACCAAAATATCAGTAAATCAAAGATTCAAGTCATATTACTCACTAAAGGTAAAGTAGCTCAATTTTGAGGTAGCTTGGCTATATGAAATTGAATTTATGGATGATAGGTTAAACTAATGCTTGAAAATCAGAGGTGTTAATATTTACACCTTTGCTCATTACAGCAAGGAAAAGACTAATGAAGAATTAGACATCCAAATGACTTTACTCTTCCATCAAACAGAGTAATCTGTGGCTGAACATTATTAGAACCTGACAATAATAAGAACAATTCTTTTATATACATATATGAAATAATGTTTTAAAATGGATGCTAAAACACCTGATGACAGGTTTAATATATTTATGCTGATACAAAATTAGAACTATTGAATAAGACTAATGAAATCATTATTCCAAATGGAAGAAGCATTCATAATCTAAAAATATACTGGAAAAAGTAGTGAAATGCTACTGTTGAAATATAAGTACACTCTATATAATCTACTTCATGCTTCAAACCCTGCAAATTTAAATTAACCATTTTATTTACTTGGGGCTTTTGATAGATGCCTGAAATATTACAGATCAAATAAACACATATGAAGATCACTGGTTTTTAAAGTATAAATGTCCAAACAAGAATTTTGATGTTTTGGGCTGTTGGTTGGTTGGAAGGTTTTGGTTTGGTTTGATTTTTTTTTTTTTCCTAGAAAATATCAGGAGTTTTCTTTTAGCACATGAACCACCACCTATCCCAGTCAACAAAGTGGTGTCACTGACTCCAATCAGTTCTAGGTTTGGCTCATTGGACAGAGAAACAAGACAAAAATATTATAGCATTTTAGGACTTATAGCATCAGTCTTAAAATTACCTGGAAAAGGCATGTGTAAGTAACAAGGGAACACAATGCCACCAGCATTACCTGCCCAGTGCCAAAGTGCCAAAGGCTTTAGGAAGGACTGGGAGTTGTACCCAGCACACACCAGTGGTGAGGGTAGTGGTGAGGAGGAGCCGGCGTGGAGCCAGGACAGCGAGCCCGCCAGCCCCACCGCGTAACCCGAACCTCTCCTGCCTTTGTCTTGCAGCCGCCGCAGCACAGGCTCAAGGCAAGCCGCAGGTTGTCTTTGCCCACATCCTGTCAACACAGGTTGATGATGATGAGTAATAGATGGGAAAGATATATGATGCTTAATTAATTACATTTGACTGCTGTGCTCTTTTTTTCCTTCTTTTTTTTTTTCTTTTTCTTTTTTTTTTTTTTTTTTTGCCATATGCATTTTAAGTTTCTAGTAATTACAAGCTTTTATTTTTGGAGAGTACTTTTGTGAAGAGGAGCTGTTGAAAGAAATTTTATAGTAGTTTATCCAAATGCTGATACTACCTGTTTGTGAGCATTGTATGGCGTCTTTGGAACATTGCACTTTAAAATAAAACTTAATTTCTTCACTTATGCACATCTATTCATTTGAAAGCTATTATTACAAAGGAAAGGAAAGGATTTTTTTGAAAAATTGGTACAGAACAATATAATAGATCAAGTAGATCAGAAATGAAAAGCTGTTAGACCTCAGTATATTCTTTGTTCCAAACACAGCCCAGAACCCTTTTCTAAATTTGTATTTGTCTAGTGAATACTTTGATCAGCCTTTCCATGTCACCTACTTCTTCAGCCCAGAGAGATACCTCTAGTTCTTCTTTCTAATCCACTTTTTTCCAATCCAGTTTCGACTTCTGCAATCATGACATCTTCTAAAGAAAGGTCACTGTTGAGCTTCACCCTTATGGCTGCTCCAACATGCACCCACAAATACAAGAAAAGAGAATTAAAAGAAAAAAGTATCAGTGAAAAAATGGGGTTTGGTGTCTTGAAGTAAAAAGAAGGTTAAGTCCAAACAAAACCACTCTTCCTGATATACAAAATACAAACTTGTCTAGGCTAGCTTCTCCTTCTTCCTCTTTGTTTTTTTTAGCCAAAATGTTAAGGAATTAATGAGAGTAGAATGAAAAACAGAAGAAAATAAGCGTGTATCGGCATGCATGCAGGAGGAATACAGGAGGTGAAGTGGTGTATCGTGAATGAAGTGAATATCTAACTTGTCAACCAGCTGATGACATGGACCAGTTTGGATGCTTGAAAAGCATCCTGTCTGCTATCACCAAAAGGAGGAACTCATCAAGTGCTGAACTAGACAGTGAGCATTTAGTAGCACAAAAGTGATTTCATCAATGCCACATAGGATTGCAGTGGAGTGACAGAGCAGGGAAGATGAGCAGCGGACTGCAATATCTGTGGACTTCAGCAGAGACTCCACAGTTAATTTCAGAAGAATTATAAACTGCTGGCAAGCAGTTGGTAGCACTGGAACAAAAATTATTGCACTCTCAAAATTCTGTATTCTTTAGGTGCTAAACCTGCTGTCCTGTGAGTATTAAACACTGCAAAAATTGTCTTTTGAAATACGCAGTATTTGTCTGGGTGAACCTTTTCCTATGCTTGATGGTCCCTTTGTGACACAAAAAGAAGATAATCTATTTTTTAAAATTAATAACATAGCCTCTGCCTGAAGTTGAACATGCTCAACTTTTTAGCATCTTTCATAATTATAATGTGGAAAATATCTTCCTTTTAAAATTAGGTGGTTACAGATGCAGCAAGTGGCTGTCTGTGTGAGTTCACTCAACTACACATTCTCAGATATGTTCTAAAAAATCCAGCCTTATGAGAACATGAATAAGCCTGCACCGAGATGGGTGCAGTCTGTTCCTGGAATTCCTCTTCAGTATTATCACATCTTTTTTTTTTGCATGTCATTCTGCTGGGTAGAGAACAGGTGATGATGTATTTTAAGGTCTTCACCGTGGCATGGAAAACTGTGGTCAGTTTTGAACAGAGACATTCCAGAATATGAAGGTAAGTTGCTGAACATTGGATTTGCATCCTCATTTTCATAGTACAGTTGCTACAAGTGTTTGATCTATGCTCAGTAAAGCAGTTTGGTCCAGTAGCCCATCAATGCCCCCAGCTGCTTTCCTGTGGCTTAGTAACAGTTGTGAATATTTTCATGCTAAATCATACTCATATGAATACACCTCCAGAAATGAACAAGGATCTTGGTATACTCCTCTGGTTATCCAACTGCATGTATGAGGGTAATCTTTGGTTTGGCAAAAAGGGTGGGGATCTGCTATGTCTGTACTTGAGCAGTGCCCATGAGAACTGGAAGCAGGGAGAAAATTACATGGATTTAAAGTTCGTGAAAAGAGAAAATGTATAGATATGAAGGAGGTAGAAGGACCAGAATGCATGGATACAGGTAACTGCAAACAAAAGTTCACTAATCACATATTTATAGACCAGTCCAGGTATTCCTAGCAAATTACAGCCAAGCTTCAAAACAAATGCAATTCCTCACACTTTCAGGAGGGTTGATCTGCTCAGACTTAGTGCATATGACTGGCATGTATAAGGGTAGAGGGTATGAGAGTATGGATACCTACATATGTGTAGACAGATCCTTAGTTCATACACCAAATTTTATGCCAGAAACCACTGATGTCTAGAATAAAAATGAAGGAAATTGGCAGGACATCATGGATTCCAAGATATTTATAAACTTGGAAAGCTTTAACAATGTAAAGCTGTGTTAAGATGGAGCCAACTACTGAGAATGCTGGCAGCCTGGAAGCTAAAAAGCTCTGTATGTTCATCTATAGTTATGTTTGAGCATGTTTCAGCATATTTGTGCTGTTCTTGTAATATACCAAAACTCAAAGTATTTCTCTCAACCTGTCAAGAGCCAAGTCCATTGTTTCCTTTTGCTATTAAATTTCTGTTTTTCCTTTCCACTATCTCACACCCAAACTCTTAATTAGTGCTGTGTTTGTATAGAAATTTAAATTACCTATAAAATTATGTGTTGACCAATGGAATATAATAGTGCTTTCACAACTTCCACAACACTTGTTCTTGATAAAAAGAAAACTCCAAACTCTTAAATTAATGAAAATTCTTTAATGTCATTATCATAACATTTAAACCAACTTCTAAAAATAACATACTAAAAACCAGCTCAGTAATTACAAAATCCCGTCCAATAGGCAGCATACAGAAACACACACTCAGGATCTTCCATGTGGTGACAAAACAGCTGAAGTAGCTGGGAAGGCTTTAGGTTTACATCTGAAGTGATGTTGCCCACGGCTAGAACACAGTGTATATGCTCAGACATGCAACTTTCATTCAAAACAGAATGTGTGTAAAGAATTAAGGCACCAAGAGACATAAAAAAAAATTAAATATTTAGTTGCCTAATTGTCAATGCTAGTCTGAGTAATAAACAAAATGTGTTAGATACACTAATTTATAGAGAGCAATTATATATGATTAATACCACATCCAATGGAATGATTCATATCACTGGAATGTGAAAATCACTGGCCATGAACTCTTAGGAAAAAGAGGGATACTACAGGAAAAGCAGTGGATGATGCATACATAAGGTAGCATTAACTGGTCTAAAACTATTGACAAGGTAAAAAAAAAATATTGCCATGCTTATTGACCAACATATATATTAAATGATAAATCCTGAGATGGAGTAGTGGTGCAGAAGTTAGCCGCAGACTACCAGATTGAATTTAGGAAGAGGATGAACAGCTCTTTAAAAAATCTGTCTGAGATAGCTAGATAGAAAAACTCCATTGTGAGGATGTTAATCAGGAATAATGTGCAGGAAATTTTACCCACTGAAAGATCCTTGGAGCCTCTGAAACCTCTGGACAGCCTTCTAATAGAAGTATCTAAAGAAAATCAATAAAGTTCAAGAAGTAACTTTGATCTTATGGGTAAAGAATGATTTACCAAGAGTTGACAAGGTATTAGTGGACACAGTATAAGTTAACCAGGTATTAGTGGACACAGTATAACTTTCTATTTATGTGCAAACAAGCTACAGTTCCATTCTGTAGTCAAACAGCCAGAAGTATTTCAGGAGTGATATATCAGGTTGCATTTTCCTTTCCATCTTGTCTTGTCTCTGAGTTAGGGGCTCCCAGCTCTTGCTGGTTTCAGAATTCAGTAGGAGCTAAGAACTAGGCAACTACCTTTCTCCAGATCTCATGGCTCATCGCTTATGGCGCTGGACCAGCCCCGCTGTGTGAGGCTCTGAACCTCTGAATTTATCACTCACACTGGGGGTGGCTGAACCGTGGCCCAAGAGACACACACAGATACAGCTAAAACCAGCTTTGAGCAGATTTGAGAGGAATAGAGAGCTTAAAGATAGATGTGTATGGTAACTGGGGCCTTTTTAAACATAATTTGTGGACTGCTGGAAGGAAGGAAGGAAGGAAGGAAGGAAGGAAGGAAGGAAGGAAGGAAGGAAGGAAGGAAGGAAGGAAGGAAGGAAGGAAGGAAACTGAAAATTTTCAAAAATTTTCTGAACTGAAAACTGCCTCTATCAGGAATCAAAAGATTTTTAAATAATAAAATACAGAGGGAAATGAGATACTGATTATAGTGGATAAAAATCAACAACAGCAGAATGCAAATAACTGAAATATCTAAAAGCTCTATGTCCCACAGTGTTCATAAAAATATTACTGGTGGTTTAAGAAAAAATAGTACTTAGTGATGACAGGTGCCTACTATGCAACAAATGTAAAATTATGAGTCTGCAGAAAAGGAAGAAGAATTCAACAAATATTTATTTTCTGGGAAGATTATGCTTTTGCATGTCATAGAAAAGAAAAACAATATCCAAAGATTATGCATTTGTGATTATGCTTTTGCATTTCATAGAAAAGAAAAATAATACCCATTAGTAAAAATAGAGAGGACATTGTCTAAGACATTGCCTAAGAAACTCCACAAGATAATAGTGTTGGCGTTTAACAAACCTTGGAAAAATTAATATTTTGCCAACATCTTAAAAAGAAAAGTCTACATGGCTGTAGACTACACTGCTGACATGAATCCTGAATTAAGTAGTAGTAATAAGGTGATGTAACCAGTGAAGAACTAAATGTGATAGCATAATGTAGAGGAATGTGGTTGTGTGGAAAACATTCCATCTTCATCTGGTTTGGTGATAGTATTATAGGCTTGATTGTTAAATATACTTGCATGTGTTGCAGTCAGAATAAAAATCAATCTCTTTTATTAGTGAAGATAAAATATAACAGATTACTAGATTATAGTCTTCAAGCAAAAGCATGAAGAAAATATTCCTAATAATAGAAAAGATTTTATTCCAACGCAGAAAGGCATGCTAGGAGTAGTTTGAAGATTTTGTTATATAAACTTAAATTAGAAATACATATTAAAAGCTATGTTTATTAAGCTGTGGAACTATATATTTGCAATCTTCAAAACAAAACGGGGCATTTCCCAAATGCACAGTATCTTAAACAGAAATATGAGTACAGTGTAAAATTTAGGTGGCACTTTTGTTGATTGTCATGTCTTCTGGCCTTAAAAACTGCAAAACTTCCTGTTAAAACAAAAAGAATTTTGCCATTGACTTCAGTAGGAACAGTTCTTTTATATTAATAACCTCATATAACTGAGGATAATAATTCAGGATTATTCAGGATAGAGCTAATGGCCAAATATGTAGCTTTTAGGATTTTGAAACCCATTTATAGACTTCAGAAATTAAATTGCATCCATAATTAAGGCTCCTTATTATTATTTACACTCTAATAAATTCTCAAAAGCAAGACCTATTGGTAGAAGTAAAACTATCTTTTAAAGGCAGAGAAAAGGGCAGCCTCAGTGCACAAGAAATTTTAAGCCCCTCTGAACAGAACACTAGAAAAATACAACCCAGTATGATCCTTTTCCAGCACCAGGGAATGGGTAATATATCTAACAAACAGGGGGCCAAGGTGTCTGCATGGATGCAGATGAACCCTGGTATCTCACACTTGTGACTTGCCTGTATTACCATCCTCTAATAGGCATGCATCACAGCCCAGATGCATGAAGACAGGCCAGATCTAGTCAATGAAATGGACTCAAAATACTTCAACATACAGTGTCTCACAGAATGTTTCACAAATTCAACAGAGAGTTTATGAGGCATTCTAACTCCAATAGTTCCATAACTTCAGAATTCAGTGTTGACACAGGATCATCAGTTAGGCTATAAGGCCATTCTTACCAAACACAGGAAAAAACCTTTTATTCTTCTCTTCATCATATTGTCAGGCTTAGGAAAAAAAATGTGTATTTTTGTAGTGCATGAAGAAGTAAGAGACAATTTTAACTAACATTTTATCCTGACTTTCTTTTAATAATGGTTATGGAAGTAGCGGTTGCTCTGCACCAAATTACAGACCACTGTTTGAATGAAATCTCTCTACCTAGGGATTCTTCCCACCTCTTCATATATTTGCATTTATCTTCCAAATCTATTTTAATGAGCTCTATATAAAAATGAGAGCTCATACTTCTCAAGCCTGATGAACAGGTAATTACTGTTTTGATTCCCATGAGAGGTCTTTGAAAACCCATCTTGTCATGGAAGTTAAGGGCATAATGTTTTAATTGTAGATAGGAGAGTGGGGATATTGCTTAAGCTGAATATTCTACCATGTAACCATCGTCCAAAATATCTTTACACAAATGACCTATCAACTGTGATTCAGCTTTCACCTATATGTTAAAGTGAGGCTAGATTTTTCTGCCAGAGAGTCTTGATTATTCCTTTTCTCCACTAAACTAAAAGCTGGTTTTAATATTTCTCTGTTTCATGAGTTTGGAATCAGATAGAAAAGTAGTATAGTCTACGGATGAAAATTTAGGTCCATTCTTGATTGTCTTATGGCAATTAAAAGGAACACCTAAATTAATAAAGGTAGGAGAAAATTATCCTCTTCAACCTATATTTTTGTTATTGATGAACTGCATTCAGGTAAAAATTTCATTCCTTCTTGTTCAAACGTGCTGTGGGATTCTCATGTTGCTGGCTATTGATCCAAAGATGATAGTTCCAAAAACTTGCCCCATACACCAGCTTTTAGACAGCTAATGTAATGAGTGCACCCATGGGTAATGGGGGCAGAAAATTCTGCCTGTCCTGAGGCACAATGCCCCTGGGATCAGTGGTGCAATGGGAAAATTCTGTATACCAACAGTAGCAGCAATGGAGTAAAGTCCAAGATTTCCAGAGCAAACAGAGCTTACCAGAATTTTTTCAATTCTATTTTTCCACAGAAAAAAAAAAAAAAAAAAAAGAAAGCTAAAAAGCATTTTCAACTCAGTGTCAGACAAGAACTGGGAAGATAAACCTGGCCAAAGCAGGGATTCGGAGGCCCAGCCTGGAAGGAGAGAAGCTTCCAGCAGAGACAGGCATGCAACCTGTCTCCTGGAAGAGCAGCTAGAAGTGGAGACTATAGTTAATTTTTTAGCTATCCATTCTGGAACTAACACCCAGTTTTCTGAACTCACGTTGTATCATCCTTAGTCTTTGGTAGATTAAAATAAATAAAACTAATTAACAATTCATGTCAAGTTCACGACACCTGCTTAAGCAACAAAATGAAAAAGATTATTCCATGTAACCCTTTATAAAGAATAAAATATATTGATCTTTATTTAATATTTTATTTCTCTTCAAAGTGTATCTATTTTTAATTTTTGAGGGAAATAACTTTTGTTTAAAGGGAAATGAAACAAAATGAAACAAATTCCTCAGATTAATAGGAACCTTTTGGTTGATCCAAAATGAATGTTTTTCAGTGTGCATTTTAAAAAGGAAAGAAATAATAATTTAGGTTTAAGTTGATCCAGAAGGTATATTTTTTCAATCTTTTTCTAGCATGAAGCTGAGAAAAATAGTTTTACTTGCTCAGTTCTGCACAGAGGTACGAATGGAGCCTGCAGAAGAGAGAGGTGCGCAGCATCCTTGAAAATCAGGACATTAAAATAATGGTTTTACCCTATTGATCTTAAAGAGAAAGGAAATTGTACAATAAATATATTTAGATATGATACCGAAATAGGAAGGACTGGAAATAGCAAACATCAGAGGAGCTTAGAAAGCATTAAAATGAATACAATTTAATGTGGGTAAATGTAAAATAATATACATGGAGAAAAATACTATCTGGCATAAAATCAAAGGAACATTCTATAGGAAGAACAGTAATGTGGAAAAGATTTGGGGTGAGAGATAACATATTGGACATGAGGTTTCAATTTAATGATGTTGCACAAGTAGCAGACCTACTCATGAAAACAAAGAGATAAGAATTAAGATTTTGATTATCTTATTGCTAATGGTTGATGAGGTATTCTACTTCTTATCATTAGCCAAATTCTGTGCTACTTGGAGAAGTCAATCTATTCAGAATAGCCTTCAAAAGTTTTCTGTGTTACATTACTTTTTTGTAAATAAATTTGTCTGCTATTATGTTCAGTATGCAGAGCACGTGTCTCAGAGACACTCCAGGAAACGATGACAGAAACAAGTATTACAAGGTGTGATCTATTTTGTGAGAGGCTAAGGGTACTTCATGGTTAGAGCTTAAGGAAAAGAAGTCATGATAACAGTCTGTAAACATTTAAATGGCAATAGTCCAAAATGAAGGAAAGATAATTAACTGAGCTTGGAAATGGCATATTAAGGAACAATAACTTGAAAGAGGAGAGCAATGTGTATATAAAAATTAAAAACAAAATGTAAGTTACAAGGACAATGAGATGAAGGGAAAATTTACCCTAGAGGTAGTTAGCGCACCATATCTACATGTGCTTCAAAGGAGATTCGATAAAACCTCAAAGACTTATAAAGAAGACAAACTTTCCATGTAGGGCATTGGACTATTAGCCCCAAATGATCTTTTCCACTTGTTCCAGACTTGAAGTAGTTTGTGTTTTGCTGTGCTTCTTTTGAAATTTCTAAACTTCAGATTCCTTTTTGTATTCGCAAATCTGACAAGAAGACGGGTATGCTTTTGCTTTGTTAATATTTTTCCTGTTCAAGATGGTAAGGCTTGACCTGGAAAAATGGAAGGGCTGGCAGGCCCTGTTGGGTTTATCTGGTTTGGCATTTCTGCTGGGATATTCCAATACAAACTTGAACAGGGCACAACAAGTGGCTGAAACCCCCAATTCCAAGAGTGACAGTTTAAGACCCTGATGGTTTTGTTGATGTTTCAGTTAATTAATCACTCTGCACCAAGTAAAACTTTCAAAGTTTCTCCAGATGCAAGAATGCAGCTCAGAACAAGTTAGCTTTCATTTCACAGGTTCAAGGGGTTTTCTGCAACAGTACATAGTATTTTATTTCCAAATGAATTTGGAGTTTCTGAAGAACGGGATGACAGTCAAAGATAAAAATAATAAAAAAAGAAAAGGTAAGAAAAATATTTTAGGTTTCTTCCCCATCATACCCCTGCTCAATCCAAGCCTTGCCTGCAGGGATTTTAAGATAGAAATCACATGGCTAACATTAAAATCTTGTTAAAGGATTAGGGGCCGCGTCCTGAGCCAGGGTAAATTGAATACAGCTCCACTGACTTCAGCACAGCTTTACCCTTTCACAGCACTTGAAGATCTGACCATAAAAATGTCTTGGGCTGTTTTATTACAAGAATGGATAGGTATGTTCACATTTGATTTCTGGCTCCAAGTTTTCTTGACCTGTTATAGTTGTCCAGTTCTTGGTAAAACTGAAATAAAAAATGACATGCAGAGTCTGATACTTGAAAGAGCCTTGCAAGATAGGAAATGCAAGAAGGAAACTGGCCAAGCAAAGTTATGTTGCCTCATTTTTATGCATTATGCCACATATTTTAACTCTGTGTGTGCATACCCTTCTTTTATAAAACTATTGCCCCATTTTGTGTATTGGCTGCAATGAGGATCCTGTTCTGTATTTCTCTTTACCTTTTCCACTCCATGTGTGGGTCCCTGCCTAATTTATAATACTGCCATCCAAACCTTACATAAAATACACAAATTATTCATGTCTTCATGAGCTTTTGCATAGTGACTCGTTAATTATTTTTATTGCATCTTATGCGAAAAATATTATAATTCCCTTTCCACAGATGAGAGAACTAAGAGGAAAGGAGCATGGCCAGTTTTGGGCCACAAAGCAGATCAGTGGCAGGCCCAGAGCTCCTTGCTCACAGTTTGTATTTATTTGTTTCAAAAGATGAGGGCTAGACATGGTCACATCTTCCAGTACATATACTGGTGCTTATGAGAGCCATTGCAAAAGTCAAGACAAAAATACTGCAATGGGAGCATTCAATTAATTCAATTAATGACAAACACAGTGGTCACCTGTAAAAATATTATCTTACGCTACTTACAGAATTTCTGGGATGGCAACAAATCTAAACCTTTCACAGTCTACAGCTTCACCACTTGATTGTACTTCCTGTTTATGAAATCTCTTGTTTTATACAACTTTTTTCTCTTTACACCACACGCTGTGGGGCTTCCAGCAACAGGCCTCTCTTTAGCATGAGGAATGTTCAGCAAGTGCCTGGGTTTGTCAGGTTTGAAATCTGAAAATAATGTGAATTTGTTATTATTCATGAATGTGTGTTTTAATTGTTTTGAAATTAATTATGGAATTTCTGAGTCTCTGGACTGTGCCACCATCTTTCAAAAGTATGAAGTAATGTGTAAACAACCTTGCTTATATACTGGAACCTGAGGTGTTTCTATATAAGCAAGTTTCATCCTACTTCCTTAATAATATACAACAATAATATGCAGTGTAAGAGGAGAGATTCATGACACATTATTTCACAAGTCTATCAGACACACACACCTCAAAGAAATAATTGGTCTGTTTCTTTTCCTGGAAACTCAGTTAAGGACTGATGTATCTAAAATTTTTTTCTTTATTTAAAATGTGTATTTATATAATCAAATTAAAGTATACATAAATGTTATTTGTCTGCTTTTTAATCTCAGCATTTTATTTTTCTTATGATAATAGAAAGTTATAAAGTCACAGAACATATCAGTCTTCTGATAAACTCATTTAATATTGTCCATTTTAAGGTATTGGCACTTCTCCAAGGCAGAGATTGAAGAGTTTCCTTGCAGGAATATCCAGAGGATCTGTGTGCTCATTTGATCAATCATGTTGGATCCACAAGGATCCTATTTTATCTTAGCCTACTCCTCAGAGCTTTTATAGAAAACTAAGAGAGACAGAGATATTTTTAAATATAAATTTGCATCTTTTTGCCATCTGAGATTATGATCTCTCCTGTGTTAGATGTATGAGACTGCTGAACATCACAAGAAAGGCCGTGTTTACCGCACTTTTCACTGGAACTAGAACTGGAACTAGAACTGAAAATGTCACAAGATCAAAGAAGTATGTGCTTTGGAAATTTTCAGTCCAAAGGTGCAGATTAAAGGCCTTCAGAACTTTTTCTAAAAAGCTTCTGGGTAAGCAGATGAACTTTGAATACATGCTTGTATACCACATCTTGCAAGGTTAATGGAGGACTGGAAATCTTTGGTCACATTGATCTCACCAGTGCAAGAAAATTAATCTCAAATACATAGGAGATTTAGTCATTATATGGCAATGCAGTTTCTCCAAATGTTTGTATTTCAGCAATGAACTTCACTAGGTGTTGGATTATCAAAATGGATATTCAGTAGATTTCTAGACAGCTCTACTTAGACAGGAATATTTTCATCTGCCAATTCAGATTTTTTTTTATCCTAAACCTTTTGAGACAGAAAATATGTTGCATCCCTCAGGTAGAGTAAAGGATGCACAGCAGCCACTACAGAAGCAGAGACACTAGACAGATGGATGGACATATATACTATTACAAGTACTTGCTTGCATAGCTCTGCTAATCTAAAGGTCAGAAAGCAAAGAGCAGTCCAGAACATCAACTTGGTTGTGGATACTCCTCCCCAGAGGACATGTTTATCAAGACTTTCTGAAATCAGGTTGGCAGCTTATGAAAGATGTGATCTTGCTCCCACATGTCTCATGCAAAACCACAGGAAATAATATTCATGTTCCTCACACCAGAAGTCAAGACACACATAATGAATTGCCATATAGTCATTTGCTATACAGTGTAGTCAGGAGGCTTTTGCTTGTGTTCTGTGGTCAAACAAGATGTATGAACAAGTCTACAGACCTTTTTTTTTCACCTGTAAAAATTATTTCTCATTGTCACCCTCATGGAGGTGTTTTCATGATTCACCCCTCAAATAGCTGCTTTTCTGAGCACATTCTCCTTTCTGATGGCTGGCAATTTTACATTGCAATCCTTCTGCATAGGTGCTTAATGTCAAAATGGGACTGTACTGTACTGAAAAGTACTGTATGACTGCTTCCCCTCTTATAATCTACTTTTTTTGGGACCATTTTTCACTTCCTGTACATTTTACACTAATATAAATGCACCAAAATGTAAAAGTAGAGTCTGATCATAAGTAATTCTCCAATGGGCAATTTACATTCTCAGTTTTGCAACTGCTATATTTAGCAATTGTAAGAAAAAATAAGAAAAATGAAATTTCTGAACAAAAATGATTGAAGCCTGATTACAGCAAAAAGCTATATTATTGTGTAGGGCTGATTTTTTAGAATATGTACTCCTTTCAAATTCTAAAAATGTATGTCTATTTTAGACATTTTTAAGGCATTTGGCGAGCACTGCTTAGAAGATGATATTGAAATTTAATTTTAAATGTTTGAAAAGCTTAGTTTAGGTCAGAAATGGAAGCCCATCTAAAGAAATCAACCTCTGCTCTGTGGGACAAATCTCAAATCATGCAGACAACAGGAACTAACTTCTGGCAATTTCCACTAATGTGAACTTAGATGAGACAGGTTATTGAAAAGTATTAATTATATGATGCTGGCAAAGCCTAAGGTGCAGTTTAGTTGACTAAACCCATTGCATGACGATTTTGTACATTGCCTGTCTAGAGAGCACCAGTTCTAACAGGCAATACTAATGCTTAAAAATCAGTGTTATTTTGGATATTGTCCTAATCTCAGTTCTGTATCCACAAATCTGAAAGGCTTCATATACTTCCAAGAATAGAGGTGAAAGGTTCTACAGATTCAGATCGTGTTTCAGATCATGTTTTTTTCTTCATATGAATCCTCTTCTTTGCATTATCCTTCTTTCTCAGGATTCTGTATGACCACTCTGGAAATCTTGGGGGCTCCTAAACAGAAAATGTAGGGAGGAATCTCTTGGAAGGGGCAAAATGTGAGATGTAGTTTCCTCTGATTCATCCATATCTATTGTGGAAAACATGAATCCCAGGAGATATCCAGGGGCTAGGGAAGCTTGAGAATGAATACGGATGTAGCATTATTGCCAAAGGATGGAGTGAGGTGCCAAGAACTTGGAGCACAGGTGAACACATGTGATCCATCTCCTGGTTTTGAACCCTGGAATCCAGCATGTCTGAGACATTTCTCCAATCTGTTCAGCCAGAGAGCAAGAAGAGAGTAAGACTAACCTGCACCAGAACAGTTCAGGAGCCTTTTCTACATGGAAATCCTGTGGGAAATATCATCCCTTTTGCCTCTTCTGTAGGGTTTTTACTGCTAGAGGGGACAATCAGGCCCAGACACATTACATACAGATAATCCACTTAATCTCATTTCAACAATTATTGGTATCTCTCCTCCTGCACTGATTCCAAACAGACAAATGTGTCTTCCTTTGACTGCTGTGTAAAAGGATGTCCCTTTTCACTGCACTAATGCCTAACCTTAAACCATCAAGTTTTCCTTTTAAAATAAAAGGGGAGTATATCTGATCCAGGAAATTGCAAATAAATTAAGATCTGTGTTAGATAAATATTTTTTAATGGCTGCTAGCTATTGATTTACTTTCTGACCTGATTTTTCTGGCTCAAAAATTCGTTTCCATGCTTGGTGGGGAATATTCATTTAAACCCTAGGGTTTGGTCTACACTGGAGAAATTTCTCCCAAATTTTTTGTGGTTTTAGAAGTGATTTGACATTGCAATTTTTAAAGTGTTTGGAATAGTTGTTTAGACTTCACTGTGTTGATATCAACTAAGAACAGCCTGAATTTTTTTGATTCTTCATCTAAACAAGAACCTGAACTGGCTTTTAGGCAAGAATTCAAGAGCACATATTAAGAAGTAATGACACTCCTGGGGGCTTTGAGTGGCACTGAACCTCTGAGTTCACAGCTTTCCACATTGCTCCCAGTATTCCTGGGAATTTGATCATATTTCAATGAAAGAGGATGTGTTTCTTTAAAATGCTGCTCTTAGGCCCTAAACTCATGCAATATTTGATAGGAACAACTTGCAAGCATTTTAAAACGGTGCAGGTATTTATGAATTTTTGTCCAATAAGCAGCTTCAACCACTAAGTAATGCCATGCACAGGCTTTCAGACTTTCTAAGTAATGAAGTCAATACTATTGACAGTAGTATGGTTCTGCATTAGGTCTTCAAGCAAATTTCTGTTAAATTATAACATCTGTTAACATGCAAGCTTCAAATTTCAACCTGAAGCCATATTTGTTTTGGTGAATATTTTATAATACATGAGAAATAGTATCATAGCACCATGGATGACTGTGATCAAACAGCTATTGCTCTCAAAAAGTCTTCTATTGTAAACTCAGCAAATTTGTGGTATCAACTGCTTTTCTATTAAGAAAACAAAACAAACAAAAAAAAAACCAAAGGAAAAAGAAAGAAAAAACCTTCTGCACTTTCTGTATCATGAAAAGGACAGGTTTTCTCTAACTATCCTAAATGCACTTAGGTAACTGCATTTCAGTGGGCATAGATGCAAGGTTTCTGTTAAATAACAGCTGTATTTCCTGGAGGGGAGGTCCTTTTAATAGCAAAAAAAAAAAAAGTTTTTAGAGCAGGCATTTAGGCTCTGCTTTCTCCAGTAGATGTCACTTGCAGTACATAATAATTCATGTAAAGAAGTCAGAGTATATAGAAATGCATTGCTTTCCCTGAAATATGCAAGCTAAATTAAAAAGCCATTTTAGTGCCCTGTGTATGTAGTAAGTTTGGCATTTGGTTTATTTTAACAGATGGCATTGAAATAACAAAAGGTAAAGCATTTTTTTCCCAATTGATCAGTGAGGATTATGTCTCTTTCTCCTGTAATTTGAAATAACAGAAGGAGACAAATATACTTGTTGACACATGTGAGGTCTGGGTCACACATGATCTAATACTGTATTGACAAGTAGTTTTTGGCAATTGCTAGACTTACTCTAAAGAGAAAATGTATTATGTAATTATTTTTTTACTTCAGAAGCATTAGCAATTTGGATTAAATTTAGGAGGCGAATCCTATAGAACACATACATCCCAAAAGCAGAGCTGTTTTCTTGTATAAACAAAGGACAACTTGTGGATATTTACATATTTAAGGGAAACTGTCTTTTGGTACAGTTGATTAGAAAGGTAAGCAATGTTCTAGGAACATTTTACCTGATTTCTAAAAATTTTAAATGTATTTCTTTTATTATAACTATAGTGTAACAACGTAGTCTTCAGTCTGATCACTATGGCCTTATTTACATGCAAAACCCACATTTTCAGGCCTTGGGGCCTTAGGGATACACTGTGATCTCATGGTCGCTGCTGACAGTAAATTATCCACAAATATTCACGTTGTGTTAACTTATATCATTTTCCTAGTCTCCAACTGGTCTGCCAGTCAAGACTACATTACAGAATTTAGGTTCTGGTTGCCCATTTGCTGGGTGAACACAGTGTTTGATGTCTTCTGGTTTTAGCCATCCCTCCTTTGCTCACCTTAGTAGTTCTTCCTTTCCACAGATATGAGACTGCTATACTGCTGTATTCATTTCCATTCCACTCTCCATTGCATGGATGAGTTGGCCTTTAGTCTTTTGGACTTTAGTCTTCTCCCATTTTCTTCCTGGATTCTGATCAAGGACCCACAGAAAACCCCAACACAGACTGACTTAGAGAGAGGAATAAAAACTAGCTATGCTATCTTCTCATCTTATTCCCATCTCATTCCCCTATTTCCCCCAGACAACCACACACAATAAAAAATTTGAGAGTTTTCAGAAGGAATGCCAAGAAGGCAGGAACCACAGAGATTTGGACACAAGCCCCACTTTTACACCTTTGTTCTCTCCCAGCTGAATAAGTCAAAGGTGGATAAACCATGTCCTGCTCATGACAGGCTTTGAGGACCCTACCATGAGAGAGTAGTGGAGATCATTAAAGCTTTGTCCCTCACCCCCAATGAAAACTGGTGTGCACTCTAAATGAAAGGAGTAAAAGCCTAGAAATACAACAGAAATACATTTTTCCCCAAAATGCAGCTGAAAGTGACTACTACATGGGAAACTTGAAACCAGCTGCAGCGAATTTGGTCTTACTGAGAGCTACCTGCTGTCTTGATTTTTCTGCACAAGGTGAGGAATGGAGATGAGAGGCAAAGATAGCCAAAAACAAAGATGCAGAAAAACCATTAGAGAGCATCCAAAGGGGGGCAAAAAAGATGGTGAAGGACCTTGAGGGGAAGGCATATCAAGAGTGGCTGAGGTCACTCGGTCAGTTCAGGCTGGAGCAGACCTCACTGCAGCTACAACTTCCTGGGTGGGGGGAAGAGGAGGGGCAGACACTGATCTCTGTGCTCACAGTGAAGGTGCCCTAAGGAAGGGCAGGAAGCTGTATCAGGGAAGGTTTAGGTCAGATATTAATAAAAGATTCTTCACCCAGAGAGTGGTTGGGCACTGGAACAGGCTCCCCAGGGAAGTGGTCACAGCACCAGCCTGACAAAGTTCAAGAAGTGTTTGGACACTGCTCTCAGGCTCAGGGTGTGACTCTTAAGGATCCAGGAGTTGGACTCAATGATCCTGATGTGCCCTTTCCAGCTCAGCTTATTCTCTGATTCTGAAAAAATGCAAGCTCTTGAAAGAAGTATTTATACTCTTGAACCTGGGAAGAGGTGTATAGAAGTGTATAAATATAGATCACATACAGAGAGCCAAGTCTCCCTTTATTTGATTTGATAATTCATAACAGAGATGTGGCATTCAAGTGGTCTAATATGAGCTGCTCTGCATTGCCTGCTTCAGGTCACATATAACATACTAGGTCTGTAAATGTTTATATGCCAAGTCAGAGGCCAGAAGTCAGTATCAATAGTCTTAAAGAAAGGCATATAAATTAAGAGTAGAGATAATTGGTTGGAAAGATATAGAAAACCCCACAAAGAGCAAAGCAGGTAAAGAAATCTGGGAACCAATTAGAAGGTAAAATCCTGATTAATTTAATCAGGTTTCTGGGTACTGTAGAGATTTATGCTCTCTTGTTGGGATAATTTAACTCACTTTTTTCCATTTTCTTCAGGAAAAAGGAATTTTCCAGAAAATAAAAATAACCTAACCCTTTGAAACTTTCACCTGACACAGGGTGTTGGTATTCTGCTGAACTGAAGAATGGTCTGTAACACCATTGACCTATTTTCCTAAGTGATGCAATATCTAGTTAAAGCTGACTCTATCCAGGACAACCACATTTTTTTAGCAGCATTCACATTACACAGTGATGTGCACAATCTAAGTCTGGAGAGGTTAAACGAATTTTGGTATTTATTTCCTTTGCTTACAGGCACACACAAGTTGGTTTTGACAATAATTTCTAATGTAAAGAGATGATAATTTCTCATTTAAATGAAGATATGCTTTACTAAAAGTGCATAAGGTTATAAACAGGCAAACAAATCTTGTAGCATGTAATGTAAAAACAGAGCTTTGAACAGGGATTGCAAAGTTAATGTATTGGACATATACTGGTACCTCCCATCAGAGGATCTCATATTCTCTTACTAATTCCATGTCACAGAACCACAAAGAAATTTATTGTGAGCTTTCTTTTGTAGGCATGGAGGGATACATATAATTCACCTCTGATAAACATGGCCAGTCACAGTGACGGAGCCAGAAGGAAATCTAGGACTTGATTTCAAGATCTCTGCTAAGACCAAGAGGTAACTTTCCCTTTCACTTTTGCTAAGAGGAGATTAATTTGTCTCTGCACAGATTGGGAAAGTTGAAGGAAATGTTCCTGAAAAAGCAATTGAGTCTTTTACATTCCTGAGTTACCCTTTCTAACTTATCTATTGTTTATTCATGCTGAGATATACACAGATGTAAAGAATGTATTGCAGAAAGCTCTCTGAATTCAAGCATGGCACATACAGGTATCTTTTGATATTGTGATGGCATGAGAGATACATTATCTTCTGACAAGCTCATGTAGGGGATTGGGCAGGACATAAGGTTATCCCTTTCCTAAGTTATTCGACATCTGTTTTTTTCCTTTTACAGTGTTTTGACAAGAGTTAATTGCCAGCTTCATTCAAGTGAGTGGATGGTTTTAAAGGCAGCACTGCAAGAAGTCATGTGCTGCTTCTTATAGAACCAGAGTAGCCTATGCCATTTCCAAATGGATATCCCTTCTTGATTTCCCTGTCAGTATTGGTAAATGTATATATTTAGCTTCACCTGACCCGGCGGAGCTTCATCTGTCATGCCAGAGAGTAAGGCTGGCACATGGGATGTAAAAGTCATTGAAGAAAGGGAATCAGTTACTATATTAGAGTGAGTGTTAAGCAATCAAAATATAAACCCTTAGGAAAAAGAAGCACCCTGGAGAAATTTTAAATGGGCAGATTACTTCTGGCAGTTTTGCCTTTTGGTTCTGTATTCTTATCAACATTTGAAACCATTCAATTTCAAATATCCACAGAGCTCACAAATAAGACAGGAGACCCAATACTTTATTGATACTTACAGACAGAAAAATTAAGAAGCTCTGAGATAAACAGTCAGGCTGGCCATCCTTCAAGTGATCATTCTTTTAAACCCCTGTGCTCCAGCAATTTGCTGTGAGACTTGCAGCTTATCTGATTCCCACTTTTGAGAGCTAAATTCTCTGAAAGAAGTAGATAATCTCCACTGACTATGATTTTATGACAGGATTTTCATTAGCAGGTGATCCTTCTACTGAAGCCAAATGAAGTGAGTAATTATTCTATTTTGCAGTATTGTTGACAACTGAATTTTTGTCATACTAAGCAACACAACACAGGAGATTGGATACTCAAGGGAAACTATAATTCTCCTGGGGAAAAAAAAAATTAAGAAATGATATCTGGTCACTTTATACACACCAGGCCTCCAAGTAAATGCTGAATTGCAAAAAAATAGCACATTCAAAAAGAATATTTATGTGTCCCTTTCTCACTACATGTGCAGTATTTTTCTCCTATGTCACAAAAACTGTAACCACAATTTACAAGTATATGTACAATCAAATTGCTATTGATTTAGCAATGCCTTTCTTTGATGTCCCTTGCCTTAACCTCATTTATAAAGCTGCTTTGCATTATTTCAAACTGTCAATGATTTGTGACTCATGAATATTCAAATCTAATTTGCACTTACCTTTTTTGCATGCATGCTTACTTATAATTTGTCTCATTTGCCCTTTGTTTTGTGTTTATTTTCAGGTTATTTAGTGAAGTAAACTCTGTTTTTAAAGTAATAGCATCAAGTTAAACACAAGTTGTGTAATTCTCACCTTACTACAGTCTTATATCACTGCAACTCTATTAACTTCCCTAGAGTTTCTCCAGCTTAAGTGAAGAGAAAGAGGTCTATGTGTTATTTTGACTGTTTTTTCTTTGTCTGTGTGTTCACATCAAGACAATTTAGCATGTTTCATTGAAATTGCAATGGCATTATTTAGTATTTTATTTGGAAAGAAATACCAGGATTAACTGTCTCATCCTAGTATTTCAAATTCTAGGACAATTGGTATCTCCAAATCCAAGTGAAAATTAAGTTGTTCCTCTGACTTAAAACACTTTTTTATCAGAGGAAAAAAAATTCATTTTACTTATTTTTTGTGGTAAATCCAGTAGAATAAATCCCCAACTTAAGAATATGGTACAATAGTATGCTCCTTCCCAGGAAAAACTCCACCTAACAAGTATACTGATTGCAGCACAGTGGGTAAACAAATCCCATTATTTTCATGCTTGTATATCTAAAAAAAGTCTGTTAAGCTGTTAGGTGCCTGAGGAGAGCTGGGCCGAGGTATTGTAGGGGTTTTTTCCCATTTATGGAGGATTGTGTCATGAGAGCAGTGACTCTCTCAAATTCTAAGAATTTTGCTAGATTTTCTTCAATGAATCAAGTCTGGAAAAAAACAACAAAAAGAAATTTGCTTATTAATCAAAAAATATGATCTTAATTATCAAAAGCCATTTGCCAGGGAAAGTGATATGAAGTTTAACCAAGAGGGAAGAAAGTCAAGGGATTTTCCATAATGTTTGAAAGCTGAAGTCAACCTACAGTGGCAAAAGTGGTTGTTCCTGGGTTCATGCTGCAACCCTAGTTGCAAAGCAGCTGTAGGGGGTTCAGATGGCTCCTGTTTTGATCATGTTTGTGACCATATATGTGAACATTAGAGCAAGCAGGATTTTTCTCTGAACAAATATTAGATGAATGCATTTCCTTTGTGGGCCAAATCCTGCTTCTAGTGGAAAGGAAGCAGGATCCGGCTGTCAATTAATACTTGCACATAACTAAAGTATGCAAACACAGACAGGACTATTTCTTGGGCACTTTTTTATTCATTTAGTCTCCTAAATAATTTCAAACAACCTTTTGGGAAATAGAGCAAGTGTGATAGGTGATCAGTAACACATCAAGAGTAATGAAATTAAAAGCCCAAATGAATATATTGTGAATTACTGAAAACTGTTTGCCTAAGCTTTACTTGGTCAACGTTTTGAAGTAAAATGAAGCAAAAATCCTTCATATGATGTGAGGTTTTCAACTGGGAATAAGAGATCTGAGCCCAGAAAATATAGCTGCATTTGTCCAAGGGTTCATTTCAAATGAATAGTTTCATCATCTCTTCCATAAAAGAGAAAAATATTTCAAATGTTTATTTTTAGCTTGGCACGTGAATAATAGAAATAAAAGGATCTGAGTATTTAATGTGAAGCAATTCTTAAATAAACTCAACATATGGGTTAATAATTACATATCAGTAGAGTTTTGGTTTTTTTCTGCCATGCTTTTAAATGACAAGTCTCAGCTGTTGTGAAGTCCAAGGTAGCTGTGTGCCCTGAAACACTGAAGAAATAGTATTATCCAGTATGACACATGCCTAGATATGTCTTATTGTGATCATAATATAGCCTAAAGGTAAGAATACAGAACAATCACTTGTGTGCTATTTTTTCAATGCTGTTTATGTTTGTCTACATCAAAGAAGAGCTTCTGGTGGAGCTATTTATATCATTGATCAATAGAACTATTAGTGATGGTTTATAAATGCATGAGACAAGTTTTAAATTTAGCATGTACTTTAAAAATGAAATCTATTAGTACATTAACTTGATCATGTTTCATCACTGAAAAGCCAGTTCATCTTGAAAAATGCTTTTGAAAAAGCAGAATGTGCCACCATGACATGAAAGATACTTAAAGTGTCAAACAGAAGCCCTGACTGTGAATCACCAAAGTATGAATTAAAGGACTGATGTTTTCTTGTACTGAGGGTTTACTGGAAGGGTGGAACTGGACTGTCCACATTTCCTATCATTGTGAGCTGGCAAGTTGAGTACTTCACACCTGCAGATTTGGCTTCCTGCAGAACTACTTTGCAGAATCCTGTCTTGTATCCTCCATCCATGTTCTCCTTCAGTCAATGGGACTTTGGGACAGGTTTAGGCTTCACACTGAAGACTGTCAGCATGGAAAATATTGACAGAGATTCTCAGCACTGCAGTGTTTTTCTATGAACTTGTGGTCCCCTTAATAGGTGAGGTGTATGGAATGACCAGCTGCCCTTCTGGTCAGTGAGGATTAAAACTGGTGACATGTGTCTTGTCTTTTAGAGCTGTTTGCTGTATTGTCACAGTGTAGGACAATTTCCTTTCTAATATACTGACATTAAAGTCAGTGGTGATTCAGCATAGATGAGTTTTGCTCTTTTCCTAATGGTGATAGGAAAATCATGGTGAGTAGAAGTATGTAAACACAGTAAGGTAGATATACATTTTAGGAACAGAGCCTAATATTTGGAATTCAGAGTAGTCTCTGTCCTTTAACACCATTACCAAGGAGAATATCCCATCTAATTCACCATAAATAAAAATTCCTAGATCCTTTTATTCTAACATGGAACACACAGTGATGTCTGAGAACTTGTTAAGTCTAGATGTTGTCCTTCTGTTTTCTCTTTATTCTCCTGTGGGGACCATTTTCTTCTGTGAGAATGGGATCTTCTCTGCAGTGTTACTGTGAATCATCCTGCTCAGACTGACAAATCTCAAATGGAAGAAGAAGATTTTCAAAATTATGAGCAACAGAGGAAAAAAAATAAAATTAGAACAATCGTGGAGGATTCAGCTTCATAAAATTGTATGTATTAACGACTCTATATTCCCTAACTTACCTTATACCTGAGTTTCATTGCCTTCCATTAGTGAGGTAATTAATTTAGCAGGAGAGATGAAAGGAGCTAGAGATGACAGCAGACATGGGTGAGAAAGAAGTCGAATATAGGTCTGTAATGGTGGGCAGTGGAAAAGTGTTTCCGACATGCATTTTGTAAATGTTAAGAGAGCGCAAGGGACTGAATACAGAGGAGTGTGAGATGTTGGACCTTTTCTACTGTTTCATCCAGGGTTGTGCCCCGGTTATTTATAAAAGGAAGGGCAAAGTCCTGCAATCCAAGGCAACATGTCTAATCTTCTTGTGTATCTTTGACCACTTACAATGAAGGGTTAATCTAAAACCCCCTAAACTAAAGTTCTTCCTGCTTGGGTGGAAAATATATATATATACCTAAGGCTTTTTAAGAGAAATGTTGTACCCAAGAACTGTTTTGTGAGCTGGGAGTGTTGTACTGAACCTCTGGGGCAAATGTTAGCATTGAATTGTTGAAAGAGACTGAGATTGGCAACGCCACCCTGCCCTTGGCTAATGAGCCTTCCCCGAGAGAATATCAAGTGCAATTACCTTTCAGGGAATAACAACATACCAAAGAACCATGGACCCTGCAGAGAAAAACGAAACACACTTTCCTAGGTAGAACCTGCTATGAATCAGCATTAATTATCCAATAGAGGGAACGGGGTTGCAATAAGTCTCAGTTCCCAACTCACACCATAGATCACAGCAAACGTGAGCTACTTATAGAAAAAACATTTGCAAAGTTCAGCTTGCCCCAACCCCCTCCTCTCCGCATACACTTCTGCACTTTAGTTGTGCTTGCAGGTTGGCTTCTGGGACAACTTTCCCTGCGCAGGGTTTGGAGGTGCCTGAGAGGCAATAAAAGAGGGCTGGTGGAGTGAGTGAGGCTTCCGAACGTCAGCGGTACAGTGAGGCTGAGGCAAGGACTCATTCGAGGTTTCACAGGTGCCGACGTGGCCGAGGACACCTGGCTCCTCTCAGCAGTGGCCAAGGAGGTCGGGCTGCAGGGCGGCCGCCTGCCCTTGGCTGCAGAGCGGGGAAACCGTCCCCCCACAGCTGGTGGTCCCAGCAAAGACAAAAAAAGGGGGAACTGTCCCGGGAGACGGGCTCTTTGCTGTGCACATTCCTAAGAAGGAGAACGAGGCAGAAGGCGGGAAGGCCGCACATTTCGGGTTGAGCTAGCGGGAAAACGCGCGGAATTGCCTGCGCCAAGGCGGTGCGGGGGATGCTGGCCGCCGCCTTTGTGCCGGGCCGCGTCTTCCCGGGGCGGCGGCGGGGGCTGCGCGGGGCGGGCGCGGCGCGGAGCGGGCCCGGAGCAGCGCCGCGCCCGCGGAGCCCCGCGCAGCCCGCAGCGGCCCGGGCGGCTCCCCGGGGAGCCGGGAAACCCCGCCGCGAACTCTTCGGACGTGAAAGCGGCGCGGAGCGGGGCCGGCTGCTTTGCTGAAAACAGGCACACGTATATTGAGTTTGTCAGGGATCATAAAATGCGAATTGATTATTCAAACAGCCATTGATTATAAAAGAATGCTTACTGCAGCAATGGGAAAGGTTAAAAGGAAATTGACCCTCTGCGTACGTGACATAAAGTCATTAGGTAAATGAGATATTCATACGGGGTGTAATCAAGGTCATGCTAATTTTATTTGCGGTATTCGACTCAAATCTCGAGCTTCGTTTGGGGACAGCAAATTGTCCCCGAGGGAAATGAACCGCCAGGTAGACCACAGGTGCCGTAAAAAAAATCCCAAAAAACCCCAGGTAAATAAAAGCCGAGTAGGGAAGTAAATTGCCCCGAAGCCCCTTGTCCGAGGTGGGCGCGAACCCCAGGCCAGCCCCAGCCCCAGCCCCAGCCCTGGTGCGGCCGCGGGGGACGGGGCCGGGGCCGGCGCCCGAGGAGCGGCGCGCAGGGTCGGGGCTCCCCGCAGGGCTCTTCTCACCTCGCTGCTCCCGGGTCCCCTCCGACCAGGGAAAGCTGGGAGTGCGAGCAATGTCAAAGATCCTCGCCTCTCCCAGACAGGATGTAAAAAACTTGTAAAAAAATTAGATTTATTTATGCACATATTTATCCCCTCTAATTATAGAAATTAATCCTCTTACTTATGACTAAAAGGTAACGTCTAAGGCGTCCCTTTGATGTTTAACAGCGTCATTTGTGGCTAACATTCCAACTGATTAAGGAATAATTGTTGTTAAATGCTTTACAAGTGGATAGTGTTTAATTGAGAGGCATTCATAATTTTACGGCTTACCACAAAATGAAACGTAATTAAAAACGCAGAAACTTCCAACTGATTTTGTTCCAATTATGTTTATTGTTCAGACTAATTACTGCACAAGACGGGGTACTTTTCCCCATGTCTAAATGGCACACGCTTTCCAAGTACACCCTCGCAGGTTTTTCTTTTCCAGGTACAGGCTTGGGACGGCTTTCTGCAGCCTCCGCTCTCCCCACCCCCCCCTCCCCATTATAATTAAATGCTCCAGCCTTTTCTTCTCTCCCCCATGCAACACCTTGGGATGTGAGAAAGTGATGGCAGCTTTCTTCCCTCGGAGCTCGAAGTAATTGTAGAAGGGCTGATGAATTTCTTGAAGAAACACTTGCCACACACTGAGGAAACCATCTCCTAGCAGGATTTTACAAACCAAAGTAAACAAAGCACCCCAGGGGCGATTTCCTCCTTTTGCGCAGCGTACTTCTCAATTTACCTCAGAAGGGATCACAATCACACACGAGAGTTACAACAGAAATCATACTTGGTTTGGGAAACATATTCTGTACAAGAAGCAGAGAAATTGAAAGTGTTCAAAGGAAGGGACAGTCATTAAAATACCTGCCAGGCGCGCTGCCATTCCCTTAACTAACCTTCCTTCTTTCCCGTGAACTCAGAAATCTCTTCAGCATCTACTTAAACACAGATATCCCGGGGGGAAGGTGGGGGGGGGATGGTTTGCGGGAAGGGGGAAGGGGAAAGAAACCAACCCACATACCCCTCAGGTCCATCTCACCAACACCTTTAAACACACTCATCCTCGGAAAGGGGTGGGAAGTAAAGTTACTTGCCTAATTTCATTTCATTGTTGTATCGAAGAGTTTATTGTGCAAATGGACTTATTTATTTATTCCTGAGTTTCTCTATCCCTCAGCTGGGCTCTTGGAGAAAATTAGAGAGTTGCCTGAGATCATGCTAATAAAAAATCACTGCTTGCAGTTAAAGGGAATAATCACATCGATCAGACCCTGATAAAATAGGGGCAGGGGGCATCAAATGCCCAACACTGCTTACAGTTTGTTTTTTTCCTTTGGGCTCCAAACCGTTAGGAAAGGATCACACATTTATTGCTCCTTTTGTATTTATTGCTCCTTTTGTCTCCTTCTTTCTAGCAGGATTCAAACCCCTGCGCGTGTGTGCGTGGTTCGGGGGGTTGTTGCTCTCTTTGGGAAGGTTGTGGCATTCACAGGTGTGCTTTGGCTCATCGCTGTAACCCTGTACAATTTCCCAATTCTCCTGGAGGGTTTAATCTAGGTGTGAGAGTAGGAAAGTGTTTAAATTCTACTAGGGAAATAAGCGGGGCTGGGGGAGGGAGGGGGAACGGGGGAGGAATTCCCTCTTTTGGCGAGTCAGAAATAGCCCAAGCTTTCCAAACGGATGTTAAAATTGGACATAATGGAGCAACACCTCCTTTTTTTTTTTTTTCTTTTTTTTTCTCCTTTCCTTTTTCTCCTTTTTTTTTTTTTTTCCCCTCTTCAGGTATGAGTCTTGAATCCTTTCATTAAACTGACACAGATTTCCAGAGATGGAGAAAAGGAGGGGTATCTGAGGTGGACATTTTATGTAAATGAGCAAATCCGAAATGTATTACAAATCCACTGTAATAAAACTGACAGTTTTGACAGTATTGACAACATAAATATATGTTGGAACACAGCACTTTCAGACACTTAACCGATGAAGCAATAAAAAGATTCGACTACAATATTTCAAATAATCGACATTGATGTTTTGATACATCATTTTTATACCTCGAATCGATCTATCACTCTATGACCGGTCAATTTTAAGTAAAAATCTGCTGCAATTATTTACGCTATTGCCAATGACGACCTAATAACTGTTTTCAATTAATTATAGCAAAACTAAGCATTATGAGGACTAACCGGCCACATATTCCATTGTATGGCATTTCTTGTATGGAGAGCAAACACATATATGTGTATTGCATTCTCTTTGTGGGATCAAAAGAAAGACATACAAAGACGATCACAATCTTGAGGGGGGTGGTGGTGGGAATAAAAAGCAACCTCTTTTCGGGAACACACCGCCGGCTCTCACCATGTACTTCTAGGAAACACGCTATAATATTTTGTCAGCTCTCTCTCTGTGCAATACTAAACCGGGCTCTCAGGATTTTTTTTTCCTTTTCTCTTTGGGCTCTGCACTGAATCCCACTTCAAACAATGGCCCGAGCAGGTCTTGAAAAAAAAAAAAAAAAGGAAATTCGTGCTTCGACTGATTGCCTGTGTGTTGTGAGAGTCTCCGGATCATTTCAAAAGAGGTAGCAGTATATTGTTCTCTCTGGACCGAGAACTCCAGTGTAAAAATGAGAGCGCTCCTCTTCTGGAGTTTTATAGGCAGCTGGAGAACAAAAGGGGATATTTTGAGTGAGCTAGAGCAGAGCTCTGAGCAGAGTTTGAAGCCTTTGCGGATTCTCTGATATCACCCTAAAGCCATTTACTTTGCCCTAACTGTCCTTTTGGTTACCATGTTATAATGGAAAGATTAAATTTTTTTCATACTTCAGGATTCTTCGAACAATTGCAAACTAGATTTTTGACTACCCAGTGCAAACAGTATTAGTGGGAAACCCTGACAGGTTTGTGGTTGTTTTCTTTTTTCCTTTCTTTTTTTTTTCCTTTCTGGTAGAAATACACGTCTACTGTTTACGGTCTCCACTTTTACAAACATCCCACTTTTACAAACATTGCAGCCTAAATAACATAATTTTTTAAAAAATTTTTAAAAATCCCATCTCTTCCCTAACTTTAGCGCTTCGCACCCACCCGCGTGACATAAGCCGCACAAACGCGAAGGGGTTCATCTCTCTGCCCCTTCCCACGGCGGGTTTGGCCCTCCAGGGATGGAACCCGGGACTGGGCCTCGCCAGCCTCCCGCGGGAGCCGCTGAGCTCCGCGGCGGGAGCGAGCCCCGTGCCCGGCCCCGGCGGCTCGGGCTGGAGCCCCGCCAGATAGCGCTAGAGGGCCGCTGATGGATGGCAGCGCCGCCGGGGCAGCGCCGCGCTCGGCCCCGGGCAGCGGGGCACACCGCGCTCCGCACGGCAGCGCCAGCCCGGATCGGCCCTGGCTCCTGCGGGGTCGGGGTTTTCCCCCTAAAAAAAAAAAAAAAAAGAAAAAAAAAAAAGGCGGAGGGGTGGGACAAGGAGTAAAAAGCGAAGTAACAGGTAAGTAAATGAACCTCCTCCTAATCCAGCTCCCAAAGATCTCAGTCATACCACAGTCGAGGTCAAGAAAAGTTCACCGTGATGGGCTACCATTGACTTTCAGGACAAGAAAGATTTTCGACAAATACGTTACTGAAAAGCGAAGTACACCGCTGGCAGCCCGGGGGATCAGGGTGAGGAGCTAAATGAACCCAGTGATCTGCAGAAGCTAAAACGTGCATGATTTCACAGGGGCACCCGAGATGGGACCTCGAAAGTCTTGCAGCTGCGGGAAGTCGGAGGCGAATCAAAGAGTGCTGAGACGAATAAAAAGTGACTGAAGTTGTAAAAAACAACCGTAAGGGCAAAGGAGAGTGTGGTAAAGAGCGGGTTTGGGGGTAGGAATTTAACTGTGGCACAATCCTGATTATAAAAAGAAAAAAGTACTATTTAAAGTCCACACTTCGTCTCGCAAGCAAAACAAAAAGTAAAATTCACGTGAATTTCACTACGGTGTCACGGTGGTGTCCCGCGTCCATATTTTATCAGGCAGATTGCTTTCTTCATTTATTATGACACATTGCCTAGAATGATAGTTCGAGATAAAAAGCCAGTTCGAATATGCTAAATTTTTCGCTGTGTTCCATGATATCCTTGACCCGTCTAAGAGGAGTTTTGCTTTCAAATGCAGTCTACGTGTTACCGAACACAATGGCATCCTCCAAAATACTTGAACTCAGCACACAAACAAACAAACATTGAATAAAGTTACAAACAAGATTAAGGTTCAAGTTATTTGTCCCTGTAGCAAGGCGTCAATTGTCCTAACAGATGTAGGGACGTTAAGAGGATTTAAACCATGCGAATTTAATAAACCAGATTAGCAATAGGTGCTTTCCACAAGTGCTAAGAACCGGAAAGTAAATCTAGCCTAAATTACCCATCGGACCGGAGGATCACCTACAAGGAGAGCTCAAAATTTCCTACAGGGTACAATAGGATTTCGTGCAAGCATGGCTTGTTTCCCCCTAAAAATTTTCTATTTGCATTAAATCTTGTGATAGGAGCACACGCGCGTGCAAAACAGCGGTTTAAGGTCTCCGGTGGGATTTATTCTTGAAATCTGAAATATTACCTGTTGTGCCATCCGCTTTTGCAAGGCTGTGGAAAAAGAGAGAGAGAGAGGGAGGGAGGGCGAGATGTAACGAGCAAGCAAGAGAGGCATGTCTCAAAGCCAGCAAAGGACTAAGATGCCACACTTCGGGAAGGCTGATTGAAAACAGACTCTTCTTAACTTTTAGAGGATTTTCTCTCTCGCTCCCTCCGAGGGCTAAGAAGCCGATTTGGGAGTTTGAAGGGAATAGGTTTCAGCATCCATATTTGTTCTGGTGCACTTGTAAAATGCGATTTGAAGAGGATCTTTAGCCCTCTGATTGTCTTTGTATTGTTTTTCTTGAAACGGATCTTTTGCCCTTAATGAATCCCCACACAGCTGGACAGCTCCTGCTCGGACACTGAGAGCGCTAACCCCAAACTGACCCCAATTTGACACCACAAGATGAAATTTTACCGCCTGTTAAAACCATTTCCAGCCTCGGCAAAAGGAGCTGGCGGTTGACTGAGATGCACTTCCATACCGGACACCTCATTTCTCTTTGGACTTTTGAGCCGATCTATCAAAAAAAAAAAAAAAAAAAAAAAAGAAAAGAAAAGAAAAAAAAAGAAAAAACCCCAGGCACCACCCCGACTCGTATCTATCCCACACTTTTCCTGAAAACAGCCCTCGCTCTGAAAGTGATGCAGGAGAAATGGAAATTAGCCATTTTAATTTTCCCGAATTACTTTTTTTTTTTTTAAAAAAGAAATGTCACTAGTTGGGGGGGGGGGGTTTAAATAAAAAAATCACCTCCGTATGTGAAAGCCCTCACCCTCTGCATGCCCGTATCCCATTTTCCTCCGAGTTCCCAACAGCATCTTTGTTAATACATGAGTACATTCACTTAAGGGCGCTAAATTGAGATCCCTTTTTAATGGCTAAACTGTAGCGCTTTATAAACCACCTTCTCTGTGTGCTTTAATCCACTGGGATAGTGATGAGGAAAAAGGCTTCGCTCTTTTCACGTGCAAAAAAAAAAAAAAAAGACATAGGAGGAACATGAAAGATCTTCATTTACTATATGAAATTTCACTTTCTATCAAGTTAAAATAATTTTTAAAAGTTGGTCCCTGTCCCAGATTACAAACATGCACAGCAGGGCAAGACAATGCAGGGGGTTAATTAGTTTAGGAGGGGGAAAAAAATTAAACAATTGAAAGGAGCAGCACTGAACACTGCACAAGTCTTTGGCTGCTTTTTTTCAGCTTTGCTTTTAGTCTGTTTTCTCAGAATTTCTTAGTCAGGGCAGCTGAGATCTACAGAGACTTCTGTGAAAAATAGAGTTAGCAAAAAAAAAAAAAGTGGTATAAAATTATATTCTAAGCAATAAAATAATTTCTTCTGTGGGAGCCAAGTAATTTAACTTTTTTTGAGAAGAAAATTGATGAACTTCTCTTACAGCCTGAGGTCTAAAAAAATGCATGGAGCCTTAAATGTAGCCAGATTACTTTTGCACAGACAGTTTATAAGGAAAGACCTCTTCTTTGGTGATACTGAAACTATTTCAAAAGAGGCACATTTGTGTATCTCAAGAGACAAGGCTCTGGGTTTGCACTGCCACGGTTAAAAAACAAGCTTGGAAGCTACAAATATTTGAACCACGTCTTCTAAGCTGGCTGCATCACAAGCAAATGATTCCATGCAAGTTGAGAAATCTGGCATCTTTGGGGCACGGGGCGGGGGGGGGGGGGGGGGGGGGGAAGGGAGGGGGAAGAAAGAAGGGGAAAAAAACCCAAATAGCATTCACCGATGACTAGATCTCTTAAAAAAAAATCTGCTAGAAAACTACAGCTGTAAAAGTAGGAAAGGATTTGCATAACCTACTGCTCTGTAGGTCTCCGCGCACCCAAAGGATTAGCCAAGCATTCATTACCATGAATATCTTGAATTACGTTACCGATTTATACGACAGAGTATAAAATACTGCACAAGAAGACTGGCTTTTTCCCTGTGAAATGAATTGACTTAACCACTGCTTGAAAGAGATCTACATACTAAGGGCTCTTCTACTCACCTCTCTTTACAGTCCCGTGAAAGTCAGTCACAGCAATTCGGTTGCTCTTAGGACTAGCTTTAATCTTGGAGGAGATCCTCTAGGAAAAAGAAAACCCCGTGTCTGCTCTCCGGCTTCTGGCGGGTTTTAAGCAGGATGCAACTCTGGCTATAAGTAGGAGACGGACTTTTCTCCGTATTCCCTTCATATTTGTAAATACAGCCCTGCTCTGCAGGGCTTGGCGCTAGCGGAACATGCAGGAATGCCCACTGGCGTTTGTCAGCTCTCCACACTATCTTTCTTTATACGTGAGGGCTGATTTCCCGCAGACATCATTGTTATGATGGCTCATTTAATCAAACTGTTTAATTGCTCCGGTAATCACTATCATCATCACAGGTACTCAATCATTCATCATTTTGGAGGGGTTTATTGACCTCTGGAGCTCATTCCCTTCGCCTATTAAAATCAGGCCAAATATCTATAACTACCCCTTGAGTCATTTTCTTAAAGTTAAAAAAAAAAAAAAAACAAACTCTGAAAAGCATCGTCATCACCACGAAAAGCAAAGCAAACCAAACTCTAACGGAATAATATATTTTCTGCCGTGTATTTTCAAAAGCCATCTATGTACGAGGCCACATTCACAAACGGGTACATAATCATTGATAAATTCCACTATTAACGGGATAGTCTGTTTTAGATTTTATGTGCAGGGGACCGTGAACGAGGGTGGGGGGTTGGGGAGGACAAAACTGCAGCAATCGATAGTTTGACCATCGCTCCTCCCCTAAACTTCAAGCATCCCCCATGATTGATGATCCCGGGTAGCTTTGGTAATTGACTGCTCTGAGGTAAGGCATGGTGTAGCTTCAGCGAAGTGATTGGGCGAGAGAAACGCACCAAAATTAACGCGCGCGCGCGCGTGTGTGTGTGTGCCTGTGTGTTCGGAAAAGTTCATTCGGTACTCAGCGGTGGGGGGGGGGGGATGCATCATCTCACTTAATTTGCTAAATAACCCCACTGTAATTAGCACTACCATTAGAAGGTATTACCGAGCTAATACTCCAGCATACATTCCACAAGCGCAACGTCGATAAACGGTAAAGTCCAGCAACACACACACGTAAATACTGCGCTCGCCGCCGGATCCGCTCAAAACGAACACGCAAACAGAAATCTACATAACATCTGGATCTCTCCTACAAAAGACTGAGCAAGACTTTGTTTTTAAGCCCTTTACAAAGCCTGGCAGCCTAATCGCAAAACTAAAAGGGATTTCCCCCTCTTCCCTCCGCCTCTCCCCGCCCCCCCCTCCCCTTCAAGACATCCAGAGCGTGTTTGATAGCAGCGATCACTTAATGAAGAGCGGTGCCCAACGCGGTTTGCACGAGGCGCTCTCTCCATGCCCCGGAAAATTCATTAATTTTTAGCGGAGCACAATGAGCGCTCCGGGGGCAGCGGCGCGGCCGGCGTTGCGGCGCGCCGGCGGGGCCGGGCGCGCGGGCCCGGAGCAGCCTCCCCGCGCCCGGGGCCGCACCGGCTCCGCGCGCCCCCCCCGCGCGCTGTAGCTCCCGGTGCCCGGGGCTCGCGCACCGCGCGCGGCAGCGGCCGGAGCCGCCGACCCGAGCCAGCGGCCCCGCGCGCCGCCAGACGCCCCACGCCGCGGGTAATCGGAAGGTATTTGGTTGCTCAAATAATCTAGCGCAAACCGACCCGGGGCCGGGCTTCTACCGCACTTTTCTTCTCGCTCTCTGCAGTTTCCCCTGCCTCTCCCCCCTCTCGCACACACGCACTCTCCCTGTCCTTCCTCCCCTGCCTCCCTCCCTCGCTCCCTCCCTCGCTCCCTCCCTCCCTCCTCCCTCCCTCGCTCCCTCCCTCCCTCCCTCTCGCTCGCACGCTCGCTCGCTCGCTCCTTCCTACACGCCGTGCTTCGCTCGGGGCAGGGGCTGCTGCGCGGCTCCCCCCGCGCGGCGCCGCGGCCGCCCCGCCGCCGCGCTGCGCATCCCCGGCGCTCCGCCGGCTGGGGCGCCCCGCCGCCCCGCGCCCGCGCCCGCCGCCGCGCCCCGCCGCTCCCCGCCGCCGCCGCTCCCCGCCGCCGCTCCCCGCCGCCGCCGCCGCCGCGCTGCAGGACTGGCTATGGCCACCACTACTTCCGGGTTCCGTCACTTCATTCTCCCGCCGATCAGCGCCGCAAAACTGAGCCTCTTCTATAAGGCAGCCGGCAGCCAACCTGCCAACACTTACTGACACTCACTCATCCCAGGGAGTGAGGGAGAGAGGGAGACAAAATACCTGCCGGGAGGAAAAAAAAAAAAAAAAAGGAGAGAGGGGGAAGTCCGGGCTTTGCAAACTATTCAATTTTTCTTCGCATCTTTCCCCACCCCCCTTCACAAGTACTTTGAAAAAAACAAAACAAAACCAAAACCAACAACCCTATAAGCGATCCTAAAAGGCAAAACCCGAGCACGGAGTTACTGGAAGAAGAAACCGGGGTTAAAAAGATTCCTCCTCTCTTCTTCATCATCATCAACCATCATTCATTCACTACCTTGACATTCCCTGGCTTTGATTGACAGCTGGAGTGGCAAAAAGCCATGAGACACGACAGTTTGGTTACATGTGGGTTGCTGACGGGCCGATCGTAACCTTCAGTTTGGGGGCTTGACAATTTTTTTTTTTTTTTTTTTTTTTTTTTTTTTTTTTTTGCGTAGAGAAAGAAAAAAAGAAAAAGAGAGACAGAAAAAGGAAAGAGAAAGAGACAGAAAAAAAGAAGAAAACAGAAACTCATCGTGGTTCTTGACTGTTTTTTATATATTGTTGTTGTTATTGTTGTTGTTATTACTATTATTTACCCATATTGGAGGATAGGAGAAGTCTATAAGTGGGTTGCAAAAAAAAAGGAATCTTCTTCACTCTAAATCACTTTCTTTGCTGGACTGGGATATTAAATATACGACACATCCAGGAGTTTATTGGAGCGCAGACTGATGGCGCAAAGGGTAGGTTTAAATCTCCAACACTTACCTATATATAAATCCTCTCTTAAGAGGGGCCTGTCCGATTTGCTCTCCTCTGTTGCTGATGATGATGGCGGCCACTATTAAAAAATAGCAGCAAAAATTATTCGCTGGCTTTTTGTGTGTGTGCATGAGTGTCTCTCTGTGTGTGTCTCTCTGCAATTGTTCCACGCTTTTTTCCTCTCTAGCTTTTTCCCCAGCAGCGCGAATTCCCTGCTCTCTGCCTGCTCAGTAGCACGGGTTTCACAGGGGAAAGCTTGCTGCTGCTGCTGCTGCTGCCGCCGCCGCTACTGCTGCTGCATAGCAAAGGCTAAGAAATACATATGTGTGTCTGTGTATATACGAATGTATATATATGTATACACATATAGCTGCTTTTTTTTTTTTTTTTTTTTTTTTTTTTTTTTTTTTTTTGTGTCTCTGGCTGTGACAAGGACAAGGGGAATTGCCACTAAATAATGTTTCTGGTAACTTTCAGATTATTTCCCCCTTTATCTACCTCCCTCCTCCCGATACACCTTACCTTTCCTCTCTCCTTTCTAGTGTTGATTTATTTATTTAGTTGGTTTTGATTCTGCTTGTTTATTTTTTTTTCTTCTTTTCTAATGCAGAGTAACTCTAGTTTCTCTCCTCCGTTTCCTTCCTTTTCATCCCTGTTTCCTTGTTAGGGCTTCTCCTGCCTGTGCTGAAGAGGACCATCTTCCCCCGCACACTCAGACAGGCAAACACACTTTCTCCTTTTACCTCTTCTCGCACCCCCACTCTTCCTTCAGCCCCTCCAGACCCTGCTCCCGGTCCCAGTTGATTTCATTTTGAGCATTTCTCTCTCTGTTGTGGCTGTTCTTGTTTTGTTTTGCTCTGTTTGTGTCTGTCCGGGTGCTTTACTCTCTTCTGACTTTTGTTGTTGTTGTTTGTTTGTTTTTTTATTCCCCCCTCTCTTCTCCTCTTTCTTTTTCTTTCTTCTCTTCCGGCCCGCTTTTTGACAGTACGATGAGCTGCCCCACTACGGCGGGATGGACGGAGTAGGGGTGCCGGCGTCCATGTACGGGGACCCCCACGCCCCCCGGCCGATCCCCCCGGTGCACCACCTCAACCATGGGCCGCCGCTCCACGCCGGACAGCACTACGGCGCCCACGCCCCGCACCCCAATGTCATGCCGGCCAGCATGGGCTCCGCTGTCAACGACGCCCTGAAACGGGACAAGGATGCGATCTACGGGTAGGTGCCGCCGGGCCGCCCGGCGCCAGGGCCCGGCCCCGCAGCGCGGATGCCCGCGGAGCGGCCGGGGCAGGAGCGGGAGCGGGAGCGGGAGCGGGGCGGGCAGCGGGAGCTCCCGCGGGGCCGCGGCGGCAGCGGCCAGCCGGGCCCCGGAGCGGAGTGGGGCGGGGGGAGCCCGGAGAGTCCGGAGAGAAGACGGCGGCAGGGCAGCCCCCGGCAGCCCGCTCGGGAGGGAGACCCGCGCGGTGGCACTGCCGTGGCCCGCGATCTCGGGACAAGGGCGATTTCGGGACGAGGGCGATCCCAGCCTGGCTCGGCTGAGGTGCCAGCACCCACGGGAAATGGGTGCTGGAAAACAGACCTCTTGGGGACAGAGGCTGGGTTGCAGAGAGGTGGTGTTGCCTTGTCCTTCCATTTTTCTTTTTTTATTTATTCGGTTTTTTCCTCTTTTGTGGTTTTTTGGGGGGGAGTTCTTTTCTTACGCCTGGGGGTTTTTTAAATTTCTTGGAAAGGCCCCACTTAGGAGTTAGAGACTCTTATTGCTCTGGATTTTAGTTGGAGAAGTGTTGTTCTGGTGTTCTCTGTGCCATAATACCACTCTTCCAACTTTGTAAATAAAGAGCTATTCACATCGCGGAAGGTAGTAAGAATAAAAGGGATTCACTTCTTGCAAACAGCTCTTCCCAGTGACAGAAGACATAAATACATTGGGGGCAATGAGCTAAATTTTCTATTTTAGAAAGAAAGAAAGAAAGAGGGGAAAAAGAAACCCATACCCAAGGGTTTCTCAAGCCTGCACCAGGGCTTTGCTTGGAGGGAATGACACCGATTCCCTTCAGTGCCCTTTGGAAAAAATACTAACTGAACCTAAAAGGAGAGCTAGTAACATCTATGACAGAGTGTGGGGTCTTGATCAGACACCAAAGGGGAAAAGAAACAAATGCATGCTTACTACTTAGCACGCAGATAATTTTTTTTTTTCTGACTACACCAACTATGGGAAAATATTTCGCGAAGTGCTCCCTTCCTCCACCCCCTCCCCAGCTCACTTATCTGGACAGATGGTATTTTACTTGGGTGTGCTTCCTAAGCCAGGAAACTTCACCACATTTTTGTTAGCAGGCCCCTTGAAAAATAAAATTACGTATTAAGTAGTTTGCAGTTTGCCTAGCTGTACTCTCGTTTTAGGTCATAGCTGGAGGGTAGGGATAGGATCTTCCAGGTTTTGCGGTATTTTAAGCTGTGGCAAAAGTGTAACATTCTCAGCTGAGCTGCTGCTGAGCACGTTCGGTGCCTTGTGCGTTTAGAGAGGTCACTTTTGTCCTCGTCGGTGAGGACTGCACGGGGAATGTGGCTCGGGCATTGCAATTTCAAAATTAAAAAAAAAAAAAAAAAACCAACCAAACAAAGCAACAACAGCCAGCTCACCACCAAAACCAGTATTTTTATTTCAAAGCCTGGTTCTCCACTGCTCTGCCCGGGGCATTAGTGCGAGACTGAAGAGTGTGGCTGTGTCCGTGTGTCCGTGTCCGTATGTCCGTGCATTAAAGAAAAAAAATACTTGTTGATTACAGCTCTTCTTTCCCCCTCTCCCCCACCCCCTCCCCTCTCTTTGTGTGCCACCGCCCGGTAGGCACCCGTTGTTCCCCCTCTTAGCTCTGGTCTTTGAGAAGTGCGAGCTGGCGACCTGCACGCCCCGGGAGCCCGGCGTGGCCGGCGGGGACGTCTGCTCCTCCGACTCCTTCAACGAGGACATCGCCGTCTTCGCTAAACAGGTCCGGCACCTCTCCCCCCGCCCCCGACCCTCACCAGCGCTCCCGCCGCCCCCTCAGCGCCTCGCCCCGCACGGCCGGGCGCTGGCAGGGGCAGCCCCCCTTTCCCCCCGCGCCCCTCTCCGGCGGGCGGGGGTGCGCCCTGGTGGCCCGGCCGGCCCTGACCTCCCCCCCTGCCGGCAGCCCCTCCACGCGGCCGGGCTGGGACTGCCGGGCCTTGCCCTCCTGCCCTGGTGATAGGGAAAGGGAGCTGTGGCCGAGTTTTGGAGGCAGAGGGAGCGGGAGGGGAAGCAGGCAAGGGACCCGCAGGAGAAGGCTCCTGTGGGAGCGGCGGTCGGCTCAGTGCCGGACCGGCAGGAGCGGAGCGGGCTTCTCTCCGCAGCTCGGTGACCCGGAGCGTTCAGCCGGATTTTGGTACCGGCCGGTTTTGTCAAAGGCACTTTCCCCTTTCGGGCGATCCGGTTACGGGAGTAAGGACAGCAGCTGTAGTTCACGCCGCTTTTCCTTCTTCTTGCAGGTCCGCGCCGAAAAGCCACTTTTTTCGTCAAATCCAGAGTTGGACAATTTGGTAAGGCCTGCTCCCTCTCCCACTGCACTCCCTCTCGCCCTTCCCGACCCCTCCGCCCGCTGCTGGCAGGCGCCCTCCTCCGCCCCGGAGCGGGCCGAGCGGCGCGGCCGGGCAGCGGCTGCCGGGCCGGGCACCGGGTGCGCCGGCGTGGGAGCGGGGCGCCCGCCGGTCGGCAAGTTGCCGTCAAGGGGCTTCAAAGAGCTTTATTCTTAGAGCCAGTCAGAGCAAAGTCTCAAGCCCCAATGCATTGCAAAGCTGAGTTTGAAAGCCACGGGAAGCTAAAAGTGAAGGAAGTAACTGCTTAAGAGGAGAGAGCTGGAGATTTCTAATGTAATTCTTTTGCTAATGTGAACGATTTCAATATTCAAAGTGCCTAAATCCGCTTGTAAAGAAGATGCCAAACTATTCAAACACACATTCACCCCCCTTTCTCCTGCGGGCGGGGATGGGGGTGGGAGCGTGTGTTTGACTTCTCTGCGAACCCTCAGGGATGAGGGCCGGGGTGCTGAGAGGGGAACGAGGAGAGGAAGAGGTTTTCTCCAAGATCGCGGTAATAAAGCGCTAATCACCGCTCCTGGAATAAATATGATAAAAATCAAGTGTTTAGGTTAAAGTTGATCAAAATTGTTAAAGCGTGACCAATGAGCTAAAATCCTGTATAATGACCGCGCGCCCTGACAATCCCCTTCTCCCCCTTTCCCACTCGGGCTCGCGGCTCTGCCCAGCCCCCGTGCTCCTGTCTCCCACGTAACCCCCTGCTCAAAACTTTCTTGCAGATGATCCAAGCAATACAAGTACTAAGGTTTCATCTTTTGGAATTAGAAAAGGTAAGAGCCAAGGAGGTGGGCGGGGGGCACGCCATTCCCTGCCCCCTCTCCCCTCGCCCTCTGCCCCCCCAGCTCCCTTCCTCCCGACTGTTTGGGCTGACTTGTAAACACGGCCAGAGAAGATAGGGGTAATGCATTGTGACACCGTAACCTGTGCCATCAGAGCATGTGACACCCGACAGACATGCCCAGACCGTTTTTTCCCCTTTTTGTGTGTGTGTGTGTAATTTCAATATTTACTAATATTAAATATTAAACCCCTATAATCCTTCTTACTCCTTTCCTCAGTAGAAGCTCTTTTTCCCTCTCAGAAATATTATATTTAACAAACAGAAATGAAACCATTCGTTCTCCTCTCCGGCTCTGGCAGGCACATTAACCCCAAGCAAGGACTAAATGTTTGGAAGAGGCAGGGGCCCCTGCAGGCGTGGGCAGGGGCTGTGCCCTGGGACAAGAATGGCTCTTCCCACAACCTCAGCAAGTAGCTTCATTTTACTGCTCCCGGCCATTTAGACCTTTTTTTAGCCCCGGTTTAAACTGATCCCGTCCCGAGTGACTAGTTGTACCTGTCTGGGTTGTGCATGCTCCGGAGATACCACCTGGGTCCAGCTCCCAGTGTTCCGATGTTATCACTAAATCCGATTTTCTTCAGCACTCAAGTCCGAGCCCACTATCTCTCTCTCTAACTTGTTGCTGCAGCAAGTCTCAAGAGAATAATATGTGCTGCAACAATTTCTCTATTGTTTCCTTGCCTTCAACTATTGTCCCCCTTAATTAGAGTTACTTAGAGTTACTTGTGGAGTAGATCAGAGGGTTGAACTTGTTACCAAAAAAAAAAAACCAAAAGCGCCGAAACACGATATTTAGCCATTATTGAGTCTATTATTCTTGTTATTCTTTTCAGGTTCATGAATTGTGTGATAATTTCTGCCATCGGTACATTAGTTGTTTGAAAGGAAAAATGCCAATAGACCTCGTTATTGATGAAAGGGATGGCAGCTCCAAATCAGACCATGAAGAACTCTCAGGATCTTCCACAAATTTAGCCGATCATGTAAGTCCTTCTGTTTTCTTTATGACATTTTTTAAAGTTTTTAACCTGCTTAGAAGACCTTTTCTGGATTTCCTTGCTTTGCTGCTGTTGTCTGTTAGTTTTGCTACTACCTTAACCTCCTGCAAGCTTGAATCCCATCTTCAAACTTCCTTCCCTTCCGCTTTGCAAAGTTGTAGAAATGCAAAAGACTCCTTCAGTTTTCATCTGTAAAGCATCGAGTTTGCAATGGTTTGTAAAGTTTCCTAGTCTGGGCGGCTTGGAGAGCTAGCAAACTGTTGGTTTGATGTGGGGATCAGTGCTTTCTCCTGTTCTTTGCCAACTTTGTAATCAATGCATCAATGTAAGGAAACACAGACAAGAAAGTTAGGAAGAAAGTTTGCTGATTTGCTTCCCCCTCCCCTCTCATAGAGATGACAAGTGATGAGAATTATTGGCAATACTACACTACATTAAAAAAAGGGGTTAGCACATTAGAGTTTCCAATGCTTTTGCTTTATAGCAACTTATTGTCAGAATATGGACTTATTGCCAAACGCCTGAAGCATCTTCATAATAAAAGACAGTAACCTTGATGAAGCAATTATTAACAATGTATTACAGAAAGTTGGAGAGAATGATGATTGAGTAACCGTAGGTTAGCAGTTGATTTTAACACTTTAGGAGTTGGTGAATTAGTGTAATGTGTGTAGTACTGAACATTGGTGTGCATGAAAGGAGAGTGCCTTTGTTTTTTCTGAGTTTTGGAGTGGCTCCTCTGATCCTTCAAAAGATGTAGATGCAGAGAGACTTGGGGATGTGGAGGGAAAGATTGCAGCTGGTACAGCAGAAAAGGAAAGGAATAGCTCTGGTTAAAAAGGGTGGGTGTGAATTCCACTTTATTTATAGGAACGCATCCCTGGGGGGCAAAGGGGTTTATACAGTTTTAGATTCAATTGAACTAATAATCTAAATGATAGAGTCTAATATTTTAGCGGTTGAAATATTAATTTAACACCCGGTGTGAAGTTAACCATGCTTTCTGCACAGGCGCCTGCCTTTATTTCCCAGTGTGTTAAGAGTAGCTGGAAGCCCAGGGAGAATGAGCTTTCTAGGAGCTTTTGTTTCCTTTGAAAACATGTTGTTTTTGTGTGTATTTGGTAATTACATTAGACCTGGACTGAAGCTGAATTGGGAAATAAAATAATAATAAATTCTTCTGAATGTCCCCCTTCTGGCGTGGCTTAGTTATGGGAAATATTTTTGGACCCAAGCCTTAGCTTTCATTTTCTCATTTGTATTCAGTAAACATTGCATGACAAGGTTTCTGCTGGTTTCTGTTTTAAATCTATTATTTTGAGAGAAAAAAAAGTACGTAGGTCTTCCTTAAAGTTTATCTGCTTATCAGCTAACTCAGACGTAGGTAATAAACTCCATGAGGCATGACACAATTTCAAAAATATTTGTTTCATGGCATTTTACAACCTTAAATTCGTGGGCATAAGTATTCTGGGAGAGTACTAGAAAAGAAATTGAAATGAGTGGCAACCTGAAAGATAGTGAGTCACTGTGTAAAATTTAGAGAAACAGAAAAAAAAAAATACATGTTTCTCCAGTACAGTTTCTTTACAAGAGTGTGTTTCAAGTGGAAGTGTAGAAATGGAGCATGCTTATGTTTATATTGAAGAGATTAGATAAACTAGCCTGTTTAGGGTTCTGGCAGATGGCAAATGCTCAAGCCAATTTGCAGTGCTCCATTATAATATTTAAATTCACACACAATGATAGGACAGGAGTGGAGGGGTTTAGCATTTTGATAATTTGGTAACTATTATCTTCCTTAAGAAGAATCTCCTCTTGCTTTTGTGGCCCCAAAAACAAACTCAAATAAATATGACAACCCATTTGTCTTGCACCCGTTAGGGTTTACCACTTCATTGGGTATTATAATTTAAAGCCTTTTACTTCCTGGAGATTTGAGCTATAACATTTTTACTTTAGCCCCCTGCTATTTGTTTTGAAAGGAAGCAATAATTTGTGCAACCAGAACACCAACTGGGAAATGAAGAGTTGTATCACATAGTTACATTTTATTCATGCGTTTTGGGAAATGTGTCTCCTTATTGGATTTTTTTTTTCTTTGTATATTAGCTTGTTTTCCTGACAAAACTTTAACACCTTTTTATAGCTTAGTCAAACTACCGTGTTTTATATTTGCACTGTACAATGTTCCAGCAGAAAGAAATGCATCTTTATTCACAGAAAAGGAAAAGCTTTAAAAAAATGGCTAATATAAACATGCAAGTCTATTAAAAAATGAGCTATCATTTCTGAGCATCTACCTGAAAATGTAGCAGTTCAAGCATGCAAATTTGTCCAATTTGGCTCTCCAGGTTTATTTTTTTTTCATTTGCCTTGATATGCATATTTAATATATAGCCTTAGGCTAGATCTCATTTGGTGAAAGTTGGTGTAGGGGTGATGATGAGCCACTTCAGAAGGACAGAGACAGCATGTTGTTTCCTCTGTTTTATGTATTGGCCCACTATTCTGATCTGCGGGTCTTCCCCTCATGGTTTTATTTGCACATGAAATACTAGGAGCATTTCAACTGATTGGCTATGAATAATGATAGCCCAAAAGAAGTGTAGGTTAATTTGTTGTGTGCCAAGGTTTCTCTTGTGGAGGTGACAGTTTGTGACAGCTGTTTGACACCCCAAAAATCCATATCCCTCTATTGTTATTAAGTGGTGTAAAGCTACCCTGTGTGTGTTTAATGTGAATGTGAGGGGTGATAGTAGTGGCAGAGCTGAATTAGGAACTAAGGCAACTCTCAGCTTTATTGTTTTTCTAGACCTTAAAACTGGCATGAAGGAAAGTAACCAAAAGAATTGCAGGATTAGCCAATATTTACCATAACACTTTAAATGGGGTACTCAAATATTGCATGCTTCCCCTTTCAAAATCTACTGCACTGCTATTTATATAACTTAACTGGAAACCAAACCCAAAAACAACAAAGGAATGAACTCTTCAGAGATACACCTGTGCTGAAAAAAAGGAAACAGCTGAAAGTTGTTGTGCTGTACATGTTTGGTAATAAATGTGTTTATTAAATTTTATTTTAGTGCGCTATTAACTGTTATGTAATATAGTTAGTGTAAAGGGTCCAGGGACTTGGTAGATCAAACAGAGTAGTGCTGGCCACAAGGAGCTGAAACTTTTGTTATTACTCTGCTGTGTTTAGTAAATATAACAGCCCATAATTAGTGTTTGAATTTTTAACACCCTCGTTTTTTTTTATTGCTCTGAGGTATTAGCTGTAGATGGGAAGAAGGTAATTACAGCTATGCCCTGACTGAACCAGATTAGTTAGGGGGGAAAAAAGATAAGAAAAGAGAAAAAAAAAAAGCCTTTGCAGCTGCAGTTCAAGTTCGGTTTCCCAGCACAGACAATTTATTATTGTTCAACTAAACATACCAGGCACTATCCTGAATTCTGTATTCAGCCTAACATGTCTGATGAGATTGTTTGCAGATCTTTTTTTTCATATTTCGAGCTATTCAAATTTGAAAAACATGATGCTCATAAAATTTGGAGATTTTAAACTTTTTTTGAACATATTATAAGATTTTTTACTTAAATTACACTTCTTTTGTAGCTGGCCTCACCTGGTGTGATACAATTCTTCCTTTAGTACAAACCTGTTTTGAAGCCCAGTAATTCTCCCACAGAAATTTATGGCTGTCCTTCCACTGGCTTTTGTGGGAACAGTCTTTTCGATATTTGTTCATATGTTTTTGTAGCTCAGAGGTAATAACATACAGATCATAATTCCTAAAATATCATTAAAACAGAGAGAAATATACGTACATGTCTTTTATAAAAAAAGACTCTTGACAGATTAGAAATCCAACATCTTAGCTGTAGAAGAGAAAGATTAGTCTGAATATTAAAACTTTCAGCTCTCACATGAGGAAATACTTTATTTTGTACTTTTGGATATCCAGACAATTTAACATTTCTTTAATATTTCTCCTCAAAGAATGGTCTGTGCAAATTCCTGACATTTTGCAGATTAGAAAAAATAAAAATAGTGTAGTACATACCTGTTCCAGTAATATAATTAAATCTTCAGGTAAGATTTCACTGAGTAATGAAGAAGCAACTGGGGGCCTGATGCTAAGTCTGCAGGTATGCCACACTTTTGTGGACTTCAGTGGGAGTTTTGAGAAACACCAGATTAGACCCCAAAGGTGACCTTTCTGTCTGTAGTGTCAGAAGGAAAACTAAGTAGCTAACTGCAACAATAATAAGGCAAACTTAGAATGTTCCTTAAGACTTAGGACATTGCTGTAGGCCCTTTCTTTCTTTTTTTTTGTAGTGCCTTCTAAAGGGGCAAAGAACATCAGGAATTTTCCAAGACTGTAGTTAGTGTTGTGCATTCCTGCTTTTTGTTGGGCCAAGGTGCACTTCTGTCAACAGCTGAAGTCTCAAATTTGAGTGTTTTAACTTTAAACTCTGTTCTCTCAAACTGAACCAATAATGTTTTTCAGTATCTATTTGATAACTGTGATCCCTTTTGGTTTGAGTTGTCTATCAGTCTAGATGAAGTGTAGCCACACAGAATGACATAGGAGGACAATTAAAAAACCCAACACCCCCCTGATTTTTCAAGTCTCAGTTCCTTGGTGACAGGTGGATTACATGTCTGATTTCAATCTTAATTAGAAAATACAAAACACGCAGCTTTTCAGAAAGCTGCCATGTTCTAGAAGACTCAAAAATTGCTCCTGATGCTTTCTTCAAATGCAAAATCAAGGGACAAGAATTAAAACTTGTACATATATACAAAATATCTGATCGATTGCTGGGCGTTATTTTTTGTTTCAATTGTGTAACTATAGTACAAAAAAAAGTAATCCTCTTAAGTATGCATCTTTTGGAAAATAAACCTGAGTGATACCAGGAGTAGTCTTTTTTAGAAAACATACGTATTATGTCAAATTAGAGCTTTTCATGTCTTTTTGTCTTATTGAAAGTTCCTTTAAACAGTAAGTTTATTATTAAATGCACTCGGCGTGGTGTCTGAGATACCACCCTGGACTTTACACACACCACACACAGACACAGATACGCTCACGGGAACCCGTGTGCATGCGTGCGATGGATTTCCGTGTCCTGCGTGGTCTGCAACAGTTCCATATATGGCTGTACCTCGATACACATCTTTGGGGTATCAGTCATATCAGCCATTCCTACATGTGTTATATGTGTTGCTTGTAAGAACAAGGTGAGCAGGATTTGGATTGTGTTTGGGGAGGATAATGCCGTCGGTATCAAGTAGTTCAGTTCAGTTTTGTAAAACTGAAAAATAGCTGAAACTGTATAGCTGGGGAAAAAAACCCTGAGAAACTGGTAAAATTTATTTACCAGACCTTTGAGTCGAACCATGTTTAGAAACAATAAGCTTTATAGCCATTGTAATTTCTTTTATAAAAACAAGTTGTGTTTTGTTTGTTCTTTTAAGATTAATGATTTTTTCAATTTCATCTGATAAAATTATGTTGGGACCTGATCCTGTCAGAGTTGTAAACTTGAAACTTCAGTTAAAATATGTGAGTCAAATCCTGCTTAGCTCACTCACATGGGTATCAGCTGGCCTGATTGATTTTACTTCCTAGTTATAAATAAGAAGCAGATTCCTTATGGTTAATTGAGTCTTTAATATCACCATAAAAAGCAGTATGAGATCAGAATCAACCCTAGCAGGACTACATACACTCACAAGAAGCTAGCCAGACTTTGCCCAGCAGATATTTTGGACATACAAAATAAGAATTGCAATTTGTCAGAAGCTTATCCTATATCAAATTTCTCTGTTACAACATCTCTGTTCAAGAAATCCTGTAGTAGTTAAAAACTCTTATGGTTTCCAGCAGATTTTCAGCATCAACAAAAGAGAAATGTGTCAGATTGGCTTTGTATGCCTTTTGTCCTTTCTGATGCTCTTTTCTAGATTTAGCAAAATTCAATGGTGGTGCTAAATCAATTTTTTTTTTACTTTCAAGGGAAAAAACACTGGTAAAATTGTGTTTTCTAGGGAAGGCCGTGTGTGTAAATGAGAAACAGAGGATAGCAGTGGAGTGATCTCCTGTGGCCCTGCTAGTACAAGCTTTCCCCATATTGTCTCCTGCTTTTATATTAATTACAACTTGCATTATCAGCTGTGAGTCTGTAGCCCAGCAAATAGAAAATACTGCCCCTGGAGACATAGCTTCTTGTATCTATTTTCCATCTCCTTCTATTGTGCTCTACTCAGTATTCACTGCTTTTCTCCTAGTAACACTGCTCTTTAACACAATTAGGTAAGAGCAAGAGGAGTACCATATTTGGCTCCCAATTATTAGAACTACTGGGAATAGATACATGTGTGCTGTTCACTTTCTATGATAGCTGGCATTAGTTTAGGTCATACATGTGTGAAATTTTTATAGTGTGTGCACGTACACAAAATAGACCATTCTGTTTTGGCAGATATCTCTACAGTGTGTTTCTGCAAAGTATATTACTAAACTTGCAAGAAGAAATGAGAAGTCATGCTAGCAGTTGTGTAATTTATCTAAAGCTATATGTTTTGTTTCTTTGTTTTCTTATTTTTTAAAAATTTTTTTCAGTGTGATAAGTCAATACAAATTTTATTGAAACTAACATAAAATTGCAACTAATATTAGTGGGTTTTAGACTAGGATCACTTCAGGTACTTCAGCTATGCAGATGAAGTTTTCCAGTGAAGCACACTTTAAAGGTGTCATTTGGTTGTTTTTTAGGGGTTTTTAGTTTGTTTGGGTTTTTTTTTTGTTTGTTTGTTTGTTTTTTGTTGGTTTTTTTTTTGGGTGAAGGTGTGCATGAAATAAATACTACGATTAGTCATTTGGCCAAGAATATTTTTTGAGGGATGTGAGGTTGGAAATTGTCTAGGAGAGAAAAAGATCAATTCACTGACTCGTGCAATGATCTTAGTCCAAACCAAAAGAATGCTGCCTTTTTATGAGTCTGTAAGCTCCACCCCTAAAATTTTTTGTCATTTTTTATGATATTAAAGTCTAGCTATTTCTCTCCCTTTCAAATTCCTTTAATATTTTTCTGTTGCATTTAGTAAATACCTTATCTTATATTTTCTGTCCTCCAACAAAACTCTGCCAAACAGCTCCCTCAAGAATACTGTGTCACAAGAAATACATTGAATTTTCAATCAATACAGTGTGTCTTTCTCAAACCAGATCTACAAACTGAGGTCAAGAACAACTCAGCCTGGTAGAGACAGCAAGTGTTTTCAGCTGTGGGAAGTCTCATTCAGTGATCCTTTACAAATTTTTACAACTTTGAAACAGAAAGGCTGGTCTAGATTTTGAAATATTGTATGATAGGTTTTGGATGACATTCACCTTAAAACATAGCTGAGCAGTTACCAGTTAATTATTGTAACTTTCTACATGTGATAAGGAGCTCCAGCTGCAGCCAGCACAAGAGAGCCTGCAGTACACAAAATTAGCATAATTCACTGTGTTCCATGAAAAGTTTAGCCTAGGTGAACATGTTGCAATTACTATGTTTTCTAAAAGAAGGTTCCAGCATGATGTTGTTGGAGAGCTAAACTCATGCTATGCTATTGTTTCTTTTCTTTTTCATGTATTTCTTCTAGCTCTTTATCTGATTACCATCCGGCAAACAGCTGACGCTAAGAGGCTGCAGAGGGCTGAAGAGCTCCTGTCTGCTGTTTGCCTTCAGCTTGAAGCTATTTGAGTGGCTTCCTAAGTCAGAGATAAAAAGAGAAGCTCATAGGCACAACTGTGTTTTAATCCAGGCTGTAAAGAAACTTGCACAGTTTTTGCCTTTTATTTCCATCTGAACTTTTTGCTAACCTTATTTTCAAGTTTTTTTTTGTTCTTTTTAATAACACCTGGGCTGCTTGAACTTTCAAGATTTCTCATCTTTCTTTTTGTTTTTCTCTCTACCTGACTCTGAAAAATGATGGTAAAATGTGGGGGGTTTATTTGTTTTTCTTGTTTTGTTTTGCTGTTTGTTTTTTTTTAATGAAACGGTGGGGAATAACAGTATTATTTAGAGAAGATTAACACAATAACCTCAATGAATATAAAATAGTACTGTTTGGTTGCAGTTTTTTTCCTGTAGTTCTGTGTGAGGAAAAGTAGTTCAGTCTTATAGGTTCTGGAGGGGCTGGTGAATTTGTGCTGTAAGTGTTCTTGTGCTGCATACTGTGCTGACAGGTTAAGCAAATTTCAGATCCTGACCTGTCTTCTGATTTTACTCGTGTCTTCCTGTCATGGAACCACATACGTGGGTGTATGTGTGTTTCTGTCCATGTAAGGTGAAGGGGATTTGGATCCTTCTTACCCTTTGGTCACCTGAGACTTTCCTGGGAACCTTTTGAAGTCATGGGCTCTTTCCTTTGTCTCTGCTGTGATCCAGGTCAGGCCCGTCAGATTTATGTTGCTGGGTATTGTAGCAAGCCTTTCCTTGGCAGTCCTATCCTGTGTTGCTGTACAGCATGTGGTACTAATCAGTGCTAGAAGATTACTTTGAGATGTTTCAATATAGATTTTGGGACTTGGTCCCAATCACACTTACACTGTATTTTACAATGGGTAAATCAGTTGACTATGTTGAACTTACTCCTACTACACATTGATGTAGATGAGGTCAGAATCGGTCCTGCTCAAAGAATTTATCCAACTTGTCACTTACTGCTTTCAGCTTCTCCTCATGCTTTAATAGTCTAGTGTTATTTCACAATGTAGATTTAAACCACAATCAAAACTAAGCAGCCTAAGAAAGCAATTTTTTTTTGAGGGAAGATTTGTTTTTTGTTTGGTTGTTAGATTATTACAATGTGCTTGATTTAAATTGTCGCATGCAGGTGACAAGTAATGCAGGTCCAACCCCTACTCTGATCTGTTTCATGTGTTCTTGCTCTCCTTTTCTGCCAGAGGAAATTCCATCTCTTGCCTGCCTTCATGTGGTGCTGATAAAGCTCTTCCTGTACAGTAGAATTCCTGTTTTCCTTTAAGCAACAGCAGGGTATTGGGAATGATCAGGAAAGGGGAGGAGGACAGGAGGAGAATACACTCAACAAAGTAGCACTAAACTGTAACATTAAGTTTTCCTCACTTATCCTTTTAAATAGCAGCTCCTCTCTCCAGGAAAGCCAATACCCAATAAATTAGAAAGCATACATGAGTTATGTGACTTAAGTACAGTACTTCAGCTCTTACTTAGCCAAGTTTTGCGAACTTTGTAAGTCTGCCTTCTGCATTCCCTTTTGTAGTGTTTTATGCATAGTAATGCAGAAAGAATTGCATGAAAGTCATTATACATGTTATTTTATATAATCACCTGGTGGTTGTTCTTGACAATTCTTGTAAGTGAACTGTTAGAGTGATAAATCCAGAAAAGTCTCTTGAAATGTGTCAAATCAAGGTGGTAGCTGGGGGTTAGGAAGCATCTCTCCTGGTATATAATGTCTTTCAGAGAAAACCTCTTTTTTTCCCTTCACAACTTTGATTTTGTTGGAAGTTTTTCCAGCATTTAAATGGGTGACAGAGAGGTTGGGGAGTGAGGACACACTCCTCTCCCATGTGTGTTCTCCTGTACTTCTTGAAAAAATTTCCCTCCTCTTCTCCCCTCACTGTCTGGAAAAAAAAAGTGTGGGGAGATAGTTTGCATGCCAACTATCCTGATCCTAATGAGAACACCTAGTATCGTAAACTGTGTAGGTAGATACCCTTCCCTCCTCTGCCTCCCCTCCACCCCCCCCTACTACCCTGTAGAGCTCCTTAAGAAACTAAACTTACGGGTTTTTTGTTCTGTCCTGAAATATTGTTTTCCAGTACTATTCAAACAATTAAATCCAGAAAAGTCTGTGGAAAGTTTAAAAAAGAAAAAAAAATCTGTCCTGTGTTTTAACAAGTAAATCTTTGTATCTCCTCTGCTTGCCTTTGCTGAAGAATTATTACGCTGTGCAAACAGTATAGGTGTTTGGCACATTTCACAAATGCTAATGTGTATACTTTCCTCCCCTTCCTCCTCTCTTCTCCTGGTTTGCTTTCTGTTCTTCATTTGCTATTGGAATGGGAACTGTGGAAAAATTCCTTGGCACTCTGACACCAGAATCCTTCATCTTGGAGAGACCACGATGATGCAACCTCAACGCACTCGGCAGGCACACCAGGGCCCTCCAGCGGGGGCCACGCTTCCCAGAGTGGAGACAACAGCAGCGAGCAAGGTAAAAGGTCAAACTTTTTCTCTCCACAAAGTAGGCATGACTAAAATAACTCCAGCTTTTTTCATTATATCAGTACATCTGCCTTAGAGTAAACATGGAGTGGCAGACTTGCAGTGTAATCAGCTGTAAGTTAGGGAGACGGTATTTCCTTTTCCTAACCCACTTAGCTGCATTTTATTATTATTTCAAAGCGAAATATCTAATCTTCAAACAAGCTTTGTAATAACAATTGATTAGTTCTGCCAATTCCTTTACAAATTTGGTTATCTACAGTTTATTTTTGTGTGGTGTAAGTAAATATAATGACAGACATATTCTCCAGCTGCGGTGCAGTTGTTTGGGTTGGGTTAAAGAAGGAGAGTTTAACCTGCAGTTTTATATGAGAGAGAGACTTCTATGTGAAGTTATGAAGCTGCTAAATTATATAAAGTAGAAGCAAACCCTGAATTAGACAGAAAAAATGTTTCTTGAAATGTTTGCTTGTACAGATTTGTTTTTGTTTCTGAAAATCTGGATTCTGAATGGTAAATAGAGATACACCTCAACTGCAAAACCTCTTTTGTATCTATATACAATGAAAGTTCCTCAAGGCTGAGGAGGTTTGATTATTATTTTAGGGTTTTTTTATTTCCTACTGCATTGCACCTTATGTGTGGTCATCTGCATCCATGCTGAGTGAGTGTCAAAGGCTGTCATTCTGTTATGATAGTGTTTTACACGTGCTCATTAAAAGAATAACTGACTCCAGAAGGTGTAGGAGTCAAGCCCTCAGTGCTAAATGTTGGGTAAAGATGGCCTGCTGTCATTCTTGGATTTTGACTCAAGAGTTGATTTTTTTCTTTTTTTCTCCTTTTTTGATTTTTTTTTTTTTAGTCCAGAGTTTAAGGTGGACTCCATTCTTGTTTTTCTTTGCAAACATGGTAAGCTTCTGCCAGTGAGAGAGACATTACCTCTAAAAGGTCTTATGATATGGCCTCACCACAAGATGTTTCTCCTACATCTGCAGTATTTTGCCTTTTTCCCCACGTGCCCAGCAGAACCGACGGACAGGGCTGATAACCAGCTAGTCTTGAAGGATCCCAACACTGGCAAAGGGAGAAGCCTTCAGGGCTAAAGTTGCTTTCACTATTCTCATGCTGCAGACTGCCTCCCTCCATGATATTTGCCATGCTTAGACAGCAGAAGAGATATGTGATTTCATGTCTCTCATGTGGCCCATTGCTTGGCACAGAGCTAGTTCCCCTCTTCTGCCTGATGATCTGGTGCTGTACCCGTTGCAGTTCTAGGAACTTGCAAAGTTTGTTTCTGGTAGAGTGGTTTGGTTTTGTCTTCTATTTGTAAGAATTGTTTATACATTTGTAATCTTATTGCTGATAGAAAGCAGCCATGGCATAGGGTGTGATCCAACTCCAAAATGAGTCACAAGGATTTTTTGCTATGGGATTAAAATGGAACTGTACAAGACCCAGCATGAACCATTACAGCTTCAACAGCTGATAGGGAGAGCTTGACTGCTAAACAGCATAATGGTTTTATGTCTATTGGCTGGCCATAGGCCAAGATACTGTTGATCAAATGTTTATGTGGTATATTGTAGCTAAAGTGCTCGGTGTAGCAGATGATTTGCTTGCTTAAAAATGATTCCTTTGTTTGGTCTGCCATCTTCATTCCATCCCTAGGGAGAAAGTTTCCTGACACCTGTATAGCCACTCTGCCCCAGGAACCCCTTAGAAATTAAAAAAGTTCCTTCATTGAGCCATGCTTGGTATAAAGAAATCGCTTGTATACATATCCAGGGATCCTGCATTTCATAGTCTCTGATCCCCTGTCATTTAACTCTGGTGGGTGCTTGGGAAATATTGCTAAGCATTAGAAAAAGCAGTTGATGACTACTACACCACTTTCCTTTAGAAATAGGTTTCTGCCAATAAATATGATTTCAACAAACCTGTTATTCATTTATGTGGAAGAGGAACAGCCTTTGAGGGGCCAAATCAGTCACTAGTGCCGTCCAGTCCAGCAGGGTAAAACATTGCTAGTATGTTTCCCTTTGTGCTCATCTGGGCCTTCGAAAGGGAAGCCGAAGTCCAGTGACAAATCACCATTCCATTCAGCTGCTGGCAGCTGAAAGGTTATTCTACAGCACCAGCAGAATTCCCATTAGAGATGGCTCTGGATTGCTCTCACCCTCTCAGTCCTGGGAAAGAGGAAGGAGAATGGGGTCTGTCTTGAATTTTCCTTAGGCTTTCTTCGGAGGGGCAGAATTTACTTTGTAATTCCTGAGCCAGCAGTGAGCTGGTCCCAGACAATGCCAAGAAGGATAGATGCCCTCTTGAGCTATTCCAGTGCAGTCAACTTGGTTTCCCTGCAGTTTTGCCAAGAGCTTCCACAAATGCTGCTTCACTTGCCCCAAAGGATTTCTTGGAAATGGGAGCTCATTAGAGAGTCTTGGGTTACATTAGCAACTTACAGTCTTCTCCACTAATGCCTGGTGGCAGCAGAGATTGATTCATCCTAGATTCAGTCTCTTCTGGCTTTTGAGAGCACTTTTTCCAGGGGTCTCTGCTTTTGCCTTGAGTGTATGATGTGCATCCTGTGATATTTTTTTATAAATTATTACTTTATTTTAATTTTATTATATTTTGTGGAGGGAGGAGATGGAAAGGATTTGGGTGGGTGATGACTGTTTTTTGCAGACTTTCTCTGCATGAGATAAATACATTTATTGCCTGTAATAATTCATCCATAATTCTTACAGTTCGAACCGAATAAAAAAGGTGTAGACATTTTGCCTCTTTATGGAGGACAGTCTCTCTGCTACAGTGTGTGGCTGCCCTTTGGCATCAAAAGGGTTAATCTGGCCTGTGTTTGGTATTATTAGAAACATGCTGGCATTGGAAGAGTTAAGTAAAGGGCCTTCAGGCAGTAAATGTTGAAAGATTATCCTAATTTTATTAGTGGTGAGTGTCTATGTTGTTCTTAGCATGTCACCTCACTTGTTCAACAGAAAACTAAGCTACACAACATATTGATCATCTGGCAAACCAAAGTAGTAGTGATCTGTAATCCACCAAGCAGTTATTGACTTTATCCCAGTTCAGATCCACAAATGCAAATCAATGCTGTATAATACTATTTTAAAGATTAGTAATGATGTAGTAGGTCCTATCTACTTTCCCCCTGCCCTGGAAAGAGTTAAATGTATCCAATAATAAAAATAAAAGACTCTAAACATCTTACAAAGGAGAAAAAGGAGAAGCTGATTTAATGGTCTAATGAGGCCATCTTCCAGAGACTTGTTTTGTGTAGGGCTTGCTTTGACCTTTCGCTTTGCTCAGGAGCCCAACGCTTCATTTTTCACATTCTTGCAATTACGTTAACGCTTCAAGCATTTCTGACTCCAAGTCAGCTAGCAACACCAGGCATAACTCAACACTGTGAGTTTTTCTCCTCTCTGTAGATTCATTAACAGGTCACCGGGGTCCCAACTGAAATTTAAAACTGACTGGTTCTGTTGGGTTAGCTGAGTTATAGCAAGGGAGATGGCAGGAAAGGGGGTGAGAGAAGGGGAGGGGAAAGAGAAGACCCTGGGGTTTTTGCCAAGGAATATATGTGTAAAAAGTCTAAGTGGAAGATTAAAAGGTGTGTGTAGCTTTATCATCCACCCTTTTCTTCAGAGAGGAAAGAACACATCTGAAAGTCTTCTGGGGTATTGTGTTTTCTTTATTCTTTGTGAAACAAAGTGAAAACAGCCACTGCCTTTACATAAAAGGCTAAATGACTTCTAGAATTTGGCATCAGTTTGTACCACAGTGATGGATATGATGCTTCCAGACTTTAATTCCTATTTAATTTCTTTATGGGATATTGCAAATAATGAATATGGCAGATTATGCATGAAAAATGGGAAATAAATCTCTTTAAGGTTTAAAAACATGTGGTCTACAGGAAAGCACCAGGGAATAATTTCAGTTTCATATTTTATGGTACCAGGATTGTATACCTGATCTGTCATATTCATAGTTCACTCACTCAAAGGGCCTGATCCATCCAAGTCACATGGAGGCTGTCTTCCTTCAGGACCTTTCAGGAAGTTCAGCACCTTTTTAGGATTACATCTGGGGTGACAAACCTCATCATAAGTAAGAATCCAGAGATTAGAAAATTCTGATGGGTTATAGAGCAGTAAAAATATAAATGAGTATCACATCTTCTTTGCTTTACACATGTGAGTGAGTAGTTCATTGTTGTGTGGCTTTTTAAGCTTGATTTTTTTTTTTTTAAATAACTACTTGTGCTGAATGATCTGCCCTTTTATAAATAATATCTGAGGCTACTCTCTAGAGCAAATCCCAAAGTAGTTTAGAACCACTTCTGTGCCAGCTTGATGTCTGTCCATGATAGCTTTCTTTGGCAAAGACTCCATAATCTGGTTCAGGACAAAGTCAACTAAGATATTAACTGAAATGAAGCATCCATCATGGTTAACTCTCTGGACTCATGCTTGTTGGAAAAATTAAGTAGTATTATTTCTTATTCAGTATATACCACCCTGTAATATAATGTGTAAATCAAATTTGTTTTCAAGACTAGCTGATAAAGCCCAAAGGTCTATTTTAATATTAGAAACTCTACTGGCACTACTCAAAGCTTAGAACCAAACTCCAGTAGTTACAAAAAGGAGAGGGATATGTTGATGTTAGCAACAATTGAAAAATAATATGTTAATGCAAAGTCTTTGGTAGCTAATCCAAAAGCTAATGCTATAACTTCTTTTCCTGGTATGGTAAGTAAGTATGGTAAGCCTGCTGAAGCTAGTATGCATATTCATCATAAAGATTCAGAACATATTTTTATTCCTTTGTGTTTTTACCTATAAAGTGATAGGGTATGGTTTTATTGGAAGAGAGCTGCCTTCTGTAAGAAAGGAAATTCCTGAAAGGCAGGCTCAAACATCCAGACTGAAAAATCAAACTTGCTAATAAATAATGCTTCACTGGAGATGCATTATTTCAGAAGGCACAGCTCTTATAAAGGTGAACTGTATGAAGTCTGAAAAACTCTTAAAGAACAATGACTTTTTTCAACTGAGGAAGATACAGGAAGCGAGTAGCCCTTATTAATTCATCTTTTTCTTTCAAGTTTGAGGGGCCCGTCCTTGTGTTGATATGTATGAGTAATTCCCATTAATGGTGATGGGAGTTACGCATGTGCACTGACAGAAGAATAGACCCCTTAGTGTTCAAAGCACATGAAATTTACATTTTTTCCATTGCTGTAATTGAGATGTTGACAAATTGGAGAATATTGATGGGCCTTTGTTTTAAGTATTTCTTGCCAAGTTTGCTTTATTTTTTCATGGTTTGAACAATGGTGTGGGTTCAGCAGCAATGAGTAATAAGGGTAGAGTAAAGATAACTTTGATTTCAATATTTTGATGTGCCAATAAGAAATAAATTCTTAGGCAAATGGAGTATGTTGTTTTAATCATTAGCTATGCATGAAAGAAAAATTGATGTTGACATCTTTGCTGTAAAATCGTTGTAATGGGTCCTTCCTTACAATTCATTTTTGTAAAATTCATTTTGTACATTTTGCAGCAATTGAACAATCCCTGCACTGTGAATAGGCAGAATTCCCAGAAATACTGAGACAGTTGGCCCAGTAACTGCTGAGCTCACACTGCACACCACATGCACATTAACCATGATCATGCCAGAACCAGCTTAGCTAAATATAGTCAATTTTTGATATCCTCCCATCCTTTCTTTTATTTCTGTCTATTGCATGAAAAAAAATGTTTGCTGACTCCAGCAATTAAACAATAACCACAAAAAGACCTGTGTCCCTACCCACTGTTCAATAAGTAGCATTAAAATTTTATAGTGAATTTTCACTTCACTGTACTGTTTTCTAACAATCAGGTGGGTAGCAACTGCAGATTCCTCACCTTTTATTAAATTACAGCTCAGAGAGTGTGTGTGTGGTGTTTAAAACACTATACTTGTATTCAAGTTACTCACCGCACTCTTACCTTTTAATCCATGTAGGTTTGTATATTAAGATGTAGATAAAAATCTACATACACATTTACTTCCATATTTGTAGTATGTTTTGCTGGGGTTTCAAAAGCAGCCTAGCAAAACTCTGTCAATGGAATGTTTTCATAGTGGCAGTAATATCTTTAAAATAACCCTAAATACAATATGACAGATGCCATCTGGAATAATCTTTTGCTAGTTGCTTTCAACTTTTATTTTTTCCTACAGCTAAGTTCATATAAAACTGGTCACTTACTGTTACGGTAAACAGTGAACTCTTTCCTCCACTTTTGTATGTGAATGTTCAGAGAAAAAAAGTACATTATTTTACTTAAGAAATTGTTACTGTGGAGAGGTTTGTCTCTGATTTCATGTTTCTGGGTATTTTAAAATATATGTGTGTGTATATATATTTATTTATGTATTTGTATTTCAAAATACAAAGGTAGGATTCTGCCTTAGGCTATTCCCTCCATCTCAGACCCTATTCAGCCTAACCCAATTTGCCTCCAAATGCTAGATAACATCCCATTCACTAAATTATAATTGTATGTTTGCTACAATATTAATGGCTTCAAAATGCAACACATTCAAATATACAGTATTAAGTGCTTAAATATCTTCCTGTGTTGTTACAGACTAATTTCTTCCTATATATATATATACCAATTTATTTGAAAGATCTAGTGTTGGAATCTCTGAATTTTTTTTTTAACATAGTTGTGTAAAGGGATGTCTCCTGATGCCTGTTAGAGTTTAATTTAGAGTAGTAATTAAACTTGAATACTGCCTCATAAACAAAAGATAAACAATAAACCAGCCACGTTCCCTGCTGTTTCATAGCTTTCTTTCCCAGATGTTTTAGCCTGATAATTTTTACATAGTGAACTACCTAACATGGAGTGCCATGGACAGAGGTCAAAGCCTAGTTCTTTGTAATTGTTTTATAAAAAAACTTTTCATTAATGAAAAACTACAGGGTTTCCTTTGTATAGCAGATAAAATTGTTAGATACCGAAGGACACTCATTAATTGACTTTTTAATTATCTCCCTCTTGTTTATTAAGACAGCTCTTATTTTAAAAAAAAGCAACTGATAAGCTTTATTTTAGCTGTTGATGACCAAGAAATGTTTCTGTTTCTTAATATGGGGGTGCCTGATAGTACATTGGAATACTCTGTGTCATCCTTAAAAAATAAAAATGCCCTTGCAGGAGCTGCTCTCTCCGTGTTGATCCTAAGCAACGACGGAAATGCTCACAGTGGAAGGCTTTTAATTTTTCAAGCTGCTCCTGAGGCTGCCGAAGCCTGTGTGTCCATCTCTGGACCGCTCCTCTGTCAGCCATGATCTTTCTAATTGCCAGGTAGTGGTAGGCCGTTCAGCTGCAGGAGCCATGTTATTTTCACTGGGTGGGGTAATTACTGAAAGCTGAGAATAGCTGCACTAAAGACACAGGGATACTTTCATGATCCCATTAGCATAAGAGAGGGTAAATTATTCATGCCAAGTGAGGATTCTATGGGGAAAAGTATAGTTAATGCACATAGTTTTTAAATGTATCCCTTTCTGCTCTGAGACTAAATTCTTGTTGGATTCAGTTCTCAGACATTTACGGGAAAGCTCTAGTGGCATGTTAGACGCAGTTCATCTCTCTCTGTTTGCAGCGCTCTCAATAGAGACCATCTGGCACAGATCCAAAAGGTGATTAAACAAAATGATCAGCTCTTGTTGCTGTGTTACATGTCCAATACTCTGGATTAAAAAACATGACCCACAACAGTCAGCTAACAAATTTTTTTTTTTTTCCTCTTTTCCGTTCCTCCGTAAGAATTCAGATGGTCCACAAATGTCTATGCCATCTTTGTGTCCTTATGGCCCATAATCATGAACAGGTTGTGCAAATGGCTCTTTCTGTAACACGGTCTGTTCCAGCAGCATAGAAACATCTCATATTAATTGGGTCAGTCTAATGTTCATAATGACATGGGGAAAAATTATCCAAATGTGTTCTTATAGTAAACACTTAAAATGTGCCTTTCTCCGATTAGAAAGTGAAATTTGACATCAGGCTCATGTAGCTGATTTATTTTTTAAGATGGATGAAAATCAAAGCATGACACTGTCATCTGCTTAAAATAGTTTAAAGCCCCTTCTAACCAAATAAAAAAAAAAGGCAGGGGGGAGGGGTGAGCTGTGGTTTAACACCACAATCAGGGAATGAATTTACAGTGCTATTCAGAAGAGTACTCCCTTATCATAAACAAGCTGATAATCACACTGAATCTAACTCCCAATTAGCTCTTTCTTTGCTCACAGAGATCGTACATGTCCTCCTTAAGCCATGATATGTTGCTGTTGAGTCATTCAGGAACGTTTGTGTACCTTATGTCATATTTTGAATGTAAGGATTAATGCAATATATTTACTAGAAAACCCATCTAATCAGCAAGGTAATTTTTCAAACCAATCCCTTCAATGCCTGAGTTAAGGTAAAAATGCCAAGACTGTGAAGAGGGGACATATGTATCTTATCTTTTTGGGGTTGCATCAAATGCCAAGTACTAGCGTAAATTCAACAGAAACCAGACATTGTTGGAAAGTAATTAAAAAAATATTGAAATTAAACCTACCATATGAGTGAAATATTTGTAGGCCCATTTTGTTGCATGCATAACGATTTGCATGGAATTGAACACTATTTCTTTCTCTTGTACATCTAGAGTTCTACTTTGCTAAACATGACAGAGGAATCATCTCTGAAACTCCCTCCATAGGATTGGAGGGATGTATTTAATGCTGAGGGTGCTTACAGTCCAAAATCAGTAGGTTTACTTAGAGGAGACAGTTATTTAAGAAAAAAAAAAGAGAGAGAGAAATGAAAGCCTTCAAATCTATGCCAAGAAAAATAAAGTTCCACTTTTAAAAGTTTAAAAGAGCCACTGTCAGTTTCCCTTACTGTGCAAGTTGGTTGTGGTTTAGCCCCAGCTGGCAGCTCAGCCCCACACATTCACTTCCCCATTCCCCCCTGCCAGTGAGATGGGGGAGAAAATCTGAAGGGTAAAAGTGAAAAAAACTCATGGGTTGAGATAAAGACGATGTAATACGTAAAGCAAAACAAGGAATTCATTCAGTTCTTCCCCTCAGCAGACAGGTGTTCAGCTATTTCAAGGGAAGCAGGGCTCTATCATGCGTAAGAGTGACTTAGGGCAACAATTACATCACTCTGGGCATCTTCCCTTTCTCTTTTCCACAGCTCTGTATGCTGAGCATTACACCGTTTGGTGTGGGGATATCCTTCTGTTGAGCTGGGCTCACCTGTCCCAGGTGTGTGTCCTCCCAAGTTCTTGTGCACTCCAGCCTCTGTGCAAGTGCTGCTCAGCAGCAGAAAAACCCCACCCCTGCGTTATCAGCACTGTTTCCAGCACAAATTGAAAGCATGGCCCCATAATAGCCACTGTGAAGAAAATTAGCTCTATCAGAACCAGAATGAAGGTGAAAGCCATGGGGCACTGACCTATCCAGAGTGCTCAGGGCGGGAGGGCAGGCTCACCCAGCTCAGGGCAGCCCGGTGAATGAAAGGGACCCCAGTAGCCTTGTGGGGCTTAAGGCTATTACAGGGCAACTCATACTCTGTTATCATGCTGATTTTCCATTGATTTTTTTGCTGTACAGTACTTGTTGAAGGCCCTCTAGAGCATCAAACACTGCATTATGGCACCACACATTGTAGTATGCTGGCCTTTTGTCTTAATGCCTTGTCTTTTTGCCTGAGAAGAGGAGTGCTAACCACTCTGTGATTCTTGCAGCTACTGAGCAGCTTTTATATCTATAGAGCAGGGGAAGTAGGACAGGTGAAGAAGATTTGACAGCTGTGTTTATCTAACTCTTATTGTGATAATGTGATGCATTTGTTTACAGTTCTGAATTTTCAAACCCTTCTGATTTTGAATTACTGTAAAATTTTTTTTTCATTTATAAAATCACTTCTCATTTAAGTAACTGATTTCAGAATATGAATAAACCTGAATCTGGTGTCTAAATATATTTTCTTAGTGTAATTTCTAGTAATAGGTACTACAGGTTGTTAAAGTTGGAGCTGAGGTTGCAAAAAGATTTATGTAGGCTAAAGTGAGTAATTTCTCCTATTTTCTAACTTCCTATTCACTTAAGTTGTTGTATAATTCAGATAAGTTTTTCATTCACCAAAAAATCAAGCCATCTTTATCTAAGTCTTGATAAGTTGAGGATTTTTAAAATCAGATGAGTGTCTGTATGTTTTAGGATATCTTCAAATAAATGTTTACTATTTTAACCAGTGTTTTCTACTGGTTTGTGAAAGTTTTTATACATGCAGTAAATGTAAAGGAGTATTTAAAAATGTTTACAAGAATAGCAAAGTACACCTGAAAACACATGTAGAAATTTAGACTTGCAACTTTCTGGAGTTATGTGACCCATAAAAAAAGCAGTGTAGTCATAAAGAGAGGATAATAGAGGGGAACAGTGACAGCCACCTTAATTATCCCACTACCTGCAGGCATTATCCAAATAACAAGTATGGTCACTGGGCAGACATCTGTTATTTTGGTGGGCTCCCCTGGAGGTTGTCAGCCTCTCATGAGGCAAGGGTGTGTCTGTCTACCCAGGAGCAGCTAACTGCAGGACTGGATCTGAGGGAACCTTGTGTAGGTTACCTGCCCCCTCCGACACGTGCTCTTCCCCATCTGTGCAATGGGCACTGGAGGTCCATGAATTGTACAGAATGGTCATCTCTTGTTGTGGACTGCTCTGGTATTCCAGGAATACTCCATGGAATATTCCAGGAATATTCCATGCATTCCAGGAATGCATGCTTTTGTAGAAAATTTAAGTGTTCTTCTCTTGGCCTCCTTGAATTGCATAAAATAAGCTCTGGATATACTGCATTTGTAAATTATTGCATTGTTTATTTAAAAACACTTCCTCTTTTTTCCACAAAGGTGAGAACATGGGAATGAAATAGCCTTTATCTTTCAACTTTGTATTATAACTTTATAACTTTGTTTTTAAGGAACAAGGCTTATGAGGTAGTAAAAAAAGGATGGCATTGATCACATCACTACTTTTTTAGTGACATTTCTGTAAAGATGAAAAGTCTAAAGTGGTGCTTCCAATGTTTGAAAAATCATTGTATCAGTATATATGGGTATTCCTTGTTTAGTGGTTTTGTTTCTCTCCCCCTGAGCAAGCATAGCAATTGTAGACCAAGGAAAACTTGGGTTCTGTGCTCATATTTAGCTCCTAGGGACTCAAGGGTAATGCTGGTTTTAAACAAGATTATAAAATGCACTGGGGTTTTTTGGTTTTTTTTTCCTTCTTTAGGAATTCCTTAGTACTCTAGAGCTATAGAATGGGTTGTGATGCCTAGTGACCTTGCACGTCAATAGCTCTGTCTTTTAAACATGGACATTGATTTTTCTCATCCTGGCATGAGAAGATGTAGTATACCCCCTGCTTTGTTGCCTGTGAGTTTTCAGCAGATGTAAAGGCAGTGGTGGCTAAGAATAAAAGCTTAGGGCATCAGAGATGGCAGCACTATCATGAATAATCTGCCTCCTATTTAGGTGTTTTTTGTTAATTATAAAATACATCTTACCTGTTTGAGGGGGAATTGATAACCTTTTTGTGTTAGTGTTTTACAGTTGTTTATGACTGTCTTTAGTCTAAAGCACACCAATCTAAATTTAGTAGCTTGGCTTTCTATAGAACCCAAGAATAATATTTTAAAATGCACCAACTAGGTGTCTTGATCGCAGTTACAGTACTCATGAAAGATCTGTCTTTTGTTCATGAATCAGTGGAGGACTGTCCAGAGAAGGTTTGAAGGAAGGCAGTGTGAGTCAGTTAAAAGCAGTAATTCCTTCTGAGAGAAGAAGAAAAAGGCACTGTCCCCATAAGATCTTGATCCTTCTTGCATGGAATCAGCAGCAAGAGCAGGGGTGCTACTGCTTTCAGATATGCAAAGTTTGGGTCAAATCCAAAAGAATGAAAGCAGAGCATGGTTCTCCTGTCTTAAAAAACAAATACACACAAAAAAACCCAATAAGTTTTTATCATTTCCATAGGAACTACTGCCATTAAGACATGTAGGATCTACAAAAAGCCATAAAGTTCTAATATTTCCTAATATATTTTGGAACAAAATTCCATCCTACCCTATATTCTAGAGGACAAATGTTAATAAGCACTGGATTTTTTTATATATGCACAACAGAGTTTTGAATAATTTTTCTCCTCTGGTGGTTTTTATATGTTAGATTGAGCTTCAGAGAAAAAATAATTTGTGCTTTCACTTCAGTTAATTTCTTGAAATGCCAACAGTTTTGAAAATTTCTCTGTTGGAGAGATTAAAGCTTTGCAGTAAACTCAGATTTGAAGGAATTTGACTATTTCTGTTTGATTGCACTCAATATATTAATTCAGGTATGTGTGGAGTTGGAGAAAGTAAATTATTCTTTGTTTTCCACTGATACATATGGGTGGTTTATAAGTGACAGCCCCAAAGCCTGTCTGGTTTTAGGTTATTTGTGAAGCTGTCTTTACCCTGGCATAAGGAGCTAACTCAGGGAAATTGTCTGGTGGCAGAGTTGGCACAATGGCCCTGGTGACCCTATTCCTACCTACAGCCGGGGCAGTGAGCCCGGGAAAGAGCAAGACAAAGTGGTTTTCCCCTGCTTCACTGACTTCCCAGCTGCTCTGAGGCTGAAGTCCATTGCTAACTCCAGATGCTCAAACTTGCACTGAGTGCTGTCCTAAACTGCTGGCCTCATAACTCATGGAATGAACTCAAATTATTTTATGGATGGTTACCTTTGTACACCCTTGGCACCATACATTCCTCATGCACAGGCTAAGATTGGGGTCTTCTATTTTCTTGTGTAAACAAAGCATTTGCTATAACTGACAAGGATTGGTGGAGCAGCCATGAAAGCGAGACAAGGGAATTCAGCAAATTCTCTATTAATATGTGATTTGTACCATGAAATTTTTTGACAACCCTGGCATTTAATTCTTAAATAAGTAAAGAGTGCACTTTTCCTTGTAATCTTGCATTATGCCCACCAGCTTACCATGGCGACACTTGTTTAAGCAATTACATATATTTAAATTTTCCTTGGGCCTCTCCACGTACAGCTGCAAGTTGGTCATACCTTGACTAAAGGCAGCCCTCATTCACAAGGAGTTCAGCTGAGCAAATGGCAAATACACGTTTAATTTTATTGCGGGACTTGGTGCTAAGGTTTGAAATAATTTACGAGCGTAAAATTGGGAAACTCACATGAACTCCCTCTCTAATTTTACACTCCTGCCTAAAGAGGACGGAACATCGCACAAATAGTACAAATCAAAAATTTTCAGCTTGTAGCTTCCTTCCTAACTCCTCGCACCTCAGATTTACCACTTACTGATGGTTCTCCATTTCGTGGGACTCCTGACCCCGTGCATCTGTTAAAGGGGATAGTTTGGAATGAGCACAGCCTCCTACTCAGAAGGACCGCAGTGTTCTCTTAGCTCCTACTAGATGCTTGAACAAGCAGAGGGCTTAAGTGAAATCCTTTAGCTGAGCCAAAATCTGTTCTTATTTAGGGACTAATCCAAAGCCTGTTAAATCAACAGAAAGAGACTTTGGTTGACTTCAGTGAGCTTTGGATCAGGCCCCTCCTTCCTAATACATCTGAAATCAATGGAGGTACACCGGGCTTCTGCCAGTAAAAAAAAATTAAAAAAAAAAAAAACAGAGAGACAGGGGTTGTCCTTGTACTTTATTTGTACAGTACCTAACATATTGAGGTCCTGGTGCTCCAACAGTATCCCAAGTGCATCATTGAGACAACAGCAATTTTGACTTGATTATATTTCTTGGTGTTTATGGACTTCCGTTCAGCTGGGTACATAATTCCCTTGTTTAAAACAACCATGTATGCCATGCATCCACCTCATGCTCAAACATTATTTTTCTTTGCTAATGTTTTATATAAAGAAAATTATTGCAAAAAGTAAAAAAGGAGCATGTCAGTTTTTATAGCAGGATTCTTTTTTCTTATTTTTCAGTGCTCTCAGATTGTTAATAAAGCTGTTTTGAATGAAAAATACTCAGGCCATAGAACATGTAAAACCCAATGAGTGTAACTGTCAGCTCTCCGCCTTGAGAAAATTATTAGAGCCCCATGTGTTCTCTACAGCCAAAGGCAGTCACCTCTATATTATTTCTTCATTTATGCCTTTTATTTTTATTTCTCAGTATTAAGATGAAGTCCAAACTATAATCTGACATTTTTAAATATTTTGATGTAAGAATTAGCATTATGGAGATGGGAAATATTTTTTAGGCAAGAAATGGCAAAGGACTAAAACTCCTATGTATATTTCAGCATAGACTTTCCATTTTCAGAAGTGCCTATTGCAGCTGAAGTAGGACCTAAGTCTGGCAAAGGCTATTAGATTGTGCTACTCTGCATATTGCAAGTCCTGTTACTGAAATCAAGAGGCCCACAGTGGGGTTAATATTGACCACCTCAGCCTTTGTAGGATTTCTTTTCAATTGACACTTTTGCTCTAATCAAAAGCTACAGTTATTTTCCTTAAAGTTGATAAGTTTTGTCTACTTTAGCTTGTTAGAGTTTTGATTTTATTTCATATGCTTCTGAGTTCACTTAAAATTCATTTTGTGTATTCAGACACTTAGCATATTTTGTGCAAAACATCTGTCACAATGTGAAAACGTATTTGAGTAAGAAAATATTTCTGGTTCATACTTTTTTTTTTTGAGTGGTAAATTTAGACACATATTTCTAGATGCAAAGTGTTAAACTTAATTAATGCTTTATTTTATTAGACATATTTAGTCAGCAGTCTTTTATCCATTTGGTGTAAAAAGGTAAATTCCATAAGTTTATAGTATTACAAAATTAAGTTTTGATTTAGAGGTTACCAAAATGCTTAATACATATAGATGTCTTTCATTTTACTGAAATGGGGATAGGCTGATCTGTGTTAACATCCCATATGACTTGCAATCCTGTATGTTCTGTTCTTTGCTTGTGAAAGGATCTTTAAAAAGAAAAGAATTATTGCTCATACTTCATCCAAGAGTGAAGTAACAATGCAGTTTTCCAGTTAAAAAGACATAATAAAGAGTATCATATTAATGTATTAGTGTATCATATTAGTTTTAAGGGACAATCTTTCAGTTTAGAGGGAAATTCTCTTAAGTTCACAAACTTACTTGAGACATAGTTAATACTATATATCTTACACTCTAGAAAATCTTCTGTGGTTCATATCTGCAATGATAGATGAAACACTTTCATTTATTCGTGAATTGGCTATCCTAATTATTTCCTTGAGTTAGATGTTATTAGCAGTTCATATTCCCAGCTCTGAGCATAGTTTCGGATAAAGTTCTGTGTATGAGCAAGGTTTTATGAAAGAAGGGCTTTATTGATTTCTTTTTTTGTTTTTAAAGATCTTTCATTCATGCTGTTAATCTATAACTCAGCTACATATCTGCCCCTTTTTTGTTATTTTGTTTTCCCTTCTGAATCTGAATTTGGGCAGGCCTTTCTAATTTGGTAATTCATCTCTGACATTCAGGGTTTGGTTTCAAACCCCTCTCTACTTTCTTGTAAACTAATCCTACAGTCCTAAGACCACCAAAGAGAATGTCATTTTAGCTAGAAGTCCACACTGTCAGAATTCAGGTTTACTGTGTGCCAATTAACCCTCCTTTAAGCTCTTCCAAATGGCTATCAATCTGGTTTGTTTAAAAGAAATAAGCTGTCCTCTTATTTTAGAACTAGTAAAGAATTTTACATCTTTCTAAAGCAATTTTCTGCATTCTTAGTGACTTCATTGATGTGAATGTAAAGTACACAATAGGTCAAATTCTGACTTCAGTGGGAGTTGGTGGGAGCACAGTCTGTACATCTGAAGGCAGAATTGATTCAATCTTAGTGTGCCTGTGCAGTAAAAAAATATCTCTATATAATTCATCTTCATATAATCAGTGAGTACTGATTTGAGTTTGTTTCTCATGCTACTTTCATGACTGCCTCACATGAGCTCAGAGGAGCTGCTCATGCTCTTAGTAGGTGTGTGTGTGTGTGGTTTTTTTTCCTTGTTTATTCACATATAAACATTTTGCATGCTTCCTTAGAGAATTTCCTTGTAAGGTTCAGTTATTCTTAAGAGACTGAGCACGTAATTTGTAAACTATGCAAAGAGCACCCTGCAGCCGAGGCAAACCCTCGAACCATCCACTGGGACCGGCTTTGCTTGCCACTGCAGTACTCTTGGATGTAAAGTCTCCTGTACTGTGGCTGTAATGAGCAGGATATACTCACTCATGGCCAGATGTCCAGTGGAGGATCCATGTATTGGTCTTCTCTTCCAGTCTTCCATCAAGCAGCTGTTTGTTATAGCATGATTAATTTTATTTTAGATCTTTGAGAAGGATATTGTTTTTGAATGTAAAAAACCCCAACATAATATCCTCTGTTCTTATGCCCTCTCCATTCTCATTAGCTGTTCTTGAGCTAATGTCTGTCTTATTTCAATGGAGCAAAGTGTAACTTCTGTGAGCAAAATGAGATAATTACAATCCAAAAGAAAATGGAGAAGGTCTGTTGGCAGGAATGTTGCTGTTAAATTCAGGTGAAATCATGGGGTTTTTACTTGTGTGCTTTACCTTAAAGCTGAGTAAAAGCTGTATCTCACACTTTCAGAAGAAAGACTTCATTTACACCAGGCTTCTTATGCTATTTATGAGTTGGCAGGCTTGATCCACTCAAATTTTACTTTCTAGCTGCCTTTTTATAACAGTCCTTTAAACAACTTGTTAGGAACTGCTTTTTTTGGGTTTTTTCTTAGAATGTCATAGATAGAAAACACTGGCTTTTAAAAATAAAAAGTTTTTCGAAGTAGTTTAGGCCTTTAACATAGCATTAGAATATTGCCTTCCGTAAATCATCTCCCATATATTAAAAAGCAACAGTCAGTCTCCTTCGTGTCCTGCAAGTATTTAAGGTGATAATGCTAGAAATTCTAAGCTTAGCTTCCGCCCATCCTCCTTTTTTTTTTTTTTTAATAATTTAAGTTAATGACTTTGGAAGGTGGTCTCATATCTGCATTAAATATCCATGAAGGTAGGGTTTTTTTCATGGAGGTGATTTATGGTAGAGTTGTAGTCTTTGGTAGGTTTGGGGTGGGGGGATATTGTTTTTTGCAGGGGGTTTAATAGTATAGCAAAGAATAGTGGGATATAAACATTTTAAAAGTTGATTCTGTAAAATGTAAAGCATGAACAAAGGTTTACCATTTTTTGCTTGAATCAGCCCACATCTGTTACAAGAAACTGTAGAACTGCAGACAGGCTATGGCTTTTCTCATGTCAAGGGGAATCCACTGAATCTTGGCCTTCATTTAGGATTCCCTCCTGATGAGCAAATTCCCATGACCGCTTTTGAAGCTTTAAAAGCTTTGGTTTTGTTTTAAAAGGCCTCAGAGCATAGGCAATGTTTTCATAGGCATTTAGAAACAAAAACTTGAGCTTTTAAACCTTCAAATGCCGCTGTGGGGATTCACTTGGCTTCTCAGCAGACCAAGTCTGAGATAACACCTGCAAGAAGTGTCTATCTGTGTGTGTGTATTTTGTGAAATTGTGATGCACCATCTCAACTGACCCACAAATGTGACAGTGGTGCGTGTGTAAATCTTATTGTTATGTTTTGCTGTTACTCAGTTTTAAGAACAAACTATTATTTTGGTTCTGTGGCATGGCTGATGTGGATAAGCCAATTTTGGTTTTAGATGTTTTAATATCTTCTGCCTCTTTGTCCTGTGATGCAAACTCTAACAAATGATCTTCAGAAGAACAGACGGAGTAAATGTCCATGGTTATGTTTCATTGTCTAAAGGGTACTGGGTTTTTTAGCTTCAGTCTTACTTTTTTCATCAACATCAGTTGCACAATAAAAGGTAGTTTTCTATAAATAGATGGGTTATACCATATGTAAACCCAGGTCTGTGATTACTAGATGGGAAAAAAATGTTCAATAGAAATGAGTGAACAAATCATCAGGCTGATGAAATAACAGAAGTACTTATTTGCACTCCTTTTCAGCTCCATCTCTGTGTCTTAAACACCTGAGGTGAAATTTTGTCATGTTTCAGATGGAAGGGGATTTTCAGAATTAAGGATAAATACTAAATGAATATATTAACACTGCTTTTCTCCTGTCCTGTGCTGTTCTCTAAACACCTGTTAAAAACAAGCAAGCACATATTTCGAATTGATGATACTGACTGGCAAACTTGGCACCAAATAACCTGCTGAAACTAAAATGTTGATGCAGAACATGTGCTTAACTTAACAGTCCATAACCCTGTTTTTTGAACACTGAAATACCTACCCTGAGGAAAGCTCATAAAACGAAGGTCTTTAAAGTTCGTAGATCAGACCAGTGAAGTTGCAGCCGTTTTTAAGAATGTGCATCTTCAATGACTCCTATTAATTCAAGATGGCCAAGTGTATAAAATATGAGACATGAAAGCACTGAAGATTTTTTTTTCTCAAAGTGTGCTTTCCATAGGTTCAGTATCTAGAGGAATCAGAAGAGAAGGGATGCTCGGAGGCAAGCATTCTGCAGCTGAGAGGACTACATATTGCAGACAGGTCTGAAAGAATCTCTGCTTGGTTTCTAAGGGTATTTAATTGAGCTTTTTACAACATATAATGATTAATTCTTCTAGAAATTCCCAGTGCCCTTAAGATTCTATTGCTTGGGATTAGGTTGAGCAATTTGGCATATCTCTAATCGTGTTTCCCCATGTGTAACATTCCAGCCATGTCTGTCTTACTTTACTGTTAAATATATAATTTATAAACAGATAACAATCCTGATAAGCTTGTTTCAATCCTTCCTAGAATGAAATTACTTGTGTTGTATTACGTGTGATAGCTTCAAACTGCCTTAGAATAACTGCACTCAACAAAGAAGAAATCTTTGTTATACTATTTATCTGGAGGCAATGGAAATTAAAAATCTGAGGTACTGCAGCAACCAGGACCTATTATTTCTGAAGTGTTTCCTGAGAAATAAACTTTCTGCACCAGGAAAACATGAATTTGTAAAAAATATGGAAACACAGAATTTTCCGTTTTGCACTTGTCCACACAGGGTACATGTTTGTTACTTTTAAATGAAAGAAATCAGAATAGGCTATATTGAGCTGAAACGAATTTTCTTCATTACATCTTTCTGACTATGTAAGTTTTCTGACAAAAAGCTTACAATCTTCCATTTCACCAAATATGTGCACTTTTTTGGGTCTGAAGTATATGCTTTGCTGTTAGACATTTTGGGATATGGTGGTTTTATTTCTCTTTTGTGGGAATAAACCAGACGCATCTTCTTGTGCTGAATAGCCTGACAGAAAATGAAAATAGAATTTTTAAGCTGCGAATTGGCAAAGGGGAGTTAGACTGTTTTTTTTTCTCAGTGTTCCTTACTTTTTTTGATAGCTGAATAAAACTCGGGGGAAAAAAACAAGTTGCCCTTAACAAGGAAATTATTTAGAAGTGCAACGTGTTTACGTATCTGGATAAGAACAGTGCATTGTTAGGAGCAACTGCATGAATTGCATGATGCAACCTTTTGACAACAGAGTGTCTGCTGGAGACATCTGTGAGGGGTGACCTTTCACCCTAGGGAAGAATGCTCTGAAGGTGGGGAATGCCGTTATCTATCCTGGCCCACCATCCACAGGGGCTCAGGGGCTGTCCTGGCCCACTGCCATCCTTGCACCCGCCTGGCTACAGGGCTCTTCAAGTATAAATTGGATCAGCCCAAACTGAGCAGATTCTCCCGAAGAAATGTTGAAAGCCAGCTTGCTTTTGTCTTGGTGGGAAGGTAGAGGTTTAGTCAGGGCCTCAGACAGTATGAAATTAGGATGAGACCCTTAGCCTTTAAATAGGCTCATTGTCTAATAAGGCACCTGAAGAAGGATTGCTAACACCTGATGTGCCTGCCACTCTCTCAGATCCTTTACTTTTGTAAATGACTTGGTACCACTCTCGTGGAAACCTGTACAAACAGCATGCTACCCTTCAGACACACGGCTCCAAGTTACCAGCTGTAGTGGGCAGACACAGAAGGTATCAGCTGTTTCTTTTCAGATGGTAGGAAAGGGAAGGAGGAGGGCTGAGGTAGATAGGGGAAGAAATAATAATCGTAAAGTGCTGGAAATGTTTTCAGACCAGTATATTTCTGATTTTCATTAAAAAATAGAAAGTCCACTGTAATGGTTCTAGTCTAAGAAACTTTCTGTTATTGTACTCTGTTGAATTCACCCTGGCACAAGTGATATCTGAAAAGCAGCACTGAGTTGGTCATTGCTGCTTTTCGTAATTTGCTGCTGTGTTTGCAGGGGTTATCCATGGACAGCCAGACCTTACTGTTAGTCAACAAGAACTCACATGGCATTTGCTATAGGTGAAGTGGTGATTTCTTGTCTCAAGTGGCTGTAGTGCTTTAGGAGTGTGGTTTGGGCTTGTTTGTTCTTTAGATTTTAGGTTGTTGTTTTTTTTTTTGTTTTGGTTTGGCTTTTTAAAGTGAAAACCCAGATAATATGAGGATCTTTGACTGCTAAAAATGAAAGAGCAAATATTCTATCCCAAAAGGTTGAGCGGTCTTGAAGAAAACAGGTTACTCCCCCTCCTCCCCTCAACACTCTTTAGTCCCACAGAACGACTGCATGCTTCAGCACAGATTTCTCTGCTAGTTGGATCCCAGGAGGCCTTATTGAGTGCAATGCTGCTCGGGGAGTTGCAGCTGTATAAAGTGGGAGAAAAAAATGTAGTTTGTACGAATTGTTCTTTACCTTGGTTTGGGTTCAGCATGGCAGCTGCACTCCGACTTTGTGTGTGACAGCACAAAGGACAGCAAAAGTGAAAAGCAAGTCAGCAAGTAGAGAGACAAAAGCAACGACCAGCTAATACAGCTCCACATGGCCTAACTAATTTATGAGAAAAAAACTCTTCTGTTCATTGGATCAGCACTCTGAGGAGGCAGGTGGAATTGTAGGAAGTTTTCATTGAGTCTCTGGAGCAACTAAGGAAGTCACTAGAGATTCTTCTCAGTTTGAACTTTATCAGGGTCTACGCTTAATCAATATGGTATTGGAAAAAGAATTAATTACTAAAGCAGAATAAAACAGCTGCATTTTAAACTAAGGATCCATCAATTCAGTAATCTTCCAGTTACAGGCTAGGTGCCGTGAGGATCATTTTGACTTCATGTAATGAGGAACTGAGGGAGTTTCCTCATGAACAGGCTGGGAATTCACATTAGCCTATTTCAGCTATTTGTCATCAGTACAACTCATTTCTCCCCTTCTGAATTACAATTTGTATTTGATATACTGTCAAACCCACAAAATTCCCATATTCATGGAACTGAAAGCATTAATGTGGAAATCATTGTCACCATGAGAAAAAGTCTTAACCTTCCTGAGCCTCTTTATTCTATAGGCTGCGGCTCAAGTGGTTTCATGCCGGACATACCTCTATTGTGTTCATTGTGAGGGTCAGGGACCTGCCTGTTGAAGAAGCAGTAATTTGAACACAGCCTGTAAATGTTTCATCTGTAATTTCCATAATGGTGAATTTCAAGGAGGGCTGAGAAGGGTTATGGGAGATGAATTAGGTTTTTAGTGAGCTCATTAGGAAGCCAAACAGAGTTTAGACAGCAAGGCGGTGAGTGTGGCTGTAATCAGTTCTGCTCGCTTTGTTCCCTGCCTTCGGGACATTTTTTGAAAACTTCATGGCAGGGGCTGATGAGAATATACTGAGCAGAGGCTGCAATCTGATGGTTGACTTGTTGATTTGTAAACCTCTTAATTCATTTTTTGTTCAATTTAATCTTTTCTTTCTTAAGGAAAATTAGTTGAATGTTAGCCCTCTTTGCACTATTCACCTCTTAAATTATGCTCATTTTGAGGAGCTTGTTATGCCTGAATAAACATGAAATGACTTGGCATTTTCCCATAAGAGGCACACCCATTTTAATACCATGTATTTACCATTCCTGGAAATGTCTCATTAACTTCTGAAAATCTGTGAGCATGATATTTTTGGGCTACTGTAACACACCTCTTGGCAGTCACAGAAGGCAGTTTGGTTAATGCCTCATAATATCCATTTTTATTCTCAACATGAAGAAAGGCTCTCTATAGAAAATTGATGCAGTTTGCTCTGCTAATTTTCATGCTCATTCCAATTAATTTAACATGACCCAGATTTTCTTCCTCGGGCTCATCCTGACTAATTAGTAAGGCAACACCTAGAACAAGTTCTGTTTAATAACATTGAGGAACACTAGTTGTGAGTGATTTTGATGCTAATAAAGATATTCACTGATGGGACAGATATTTTATGTCAATTATAGTATGTAATTTAGAAGTCCCTATGTGCTGGATAGAGTATAGGAAGGCTGGCAAATCACTGTGGGAGATATTTTTTTTCTTTTTGTTAAAAAGATTTTCAAATCACCTAGCTATCCTCAGGGACCAATTAGTTTTTTTTTTTTTTTTTGGTGCAACTAGCAGTATTGTCAACTAATTCCACAGTAATAGATGGGGTGGTGCTGCTAAGGATGTACAGTCTGTGAACCATCAACAACCAGGGCCCAGCCTTGCACAATTTTCTGAACCATTATCACATACAGGAAAAGCCACCATCGGTACCAGAAAGCAGCAACGTCAAGGAGAAGAGGAAATCTGTCTCACCTCCTTGATATAACTTTTCTTTTCTTGCCATTGTCCAGGTGAATCTGTTTTGCAAGAAATAAACAGGGTTGAAAAGGGGGTTTTGTTAGTGCCTCATAACTTAATTGCCAATGCTGATGTTAATTTCAGAAAAATGGCCCCAGACCTGCACTCCATGTGATAGGGCTGGTGCTCATGTCAGTGTCCTGGCTGCAGAGAGCCCAACAGCACAGGCAGATCTTTGTCCCTCCAAGCACTTCTTCCTGGGAAAACTGGCTTGCTCCGTGTGTGTAATCCCCAAAAACAGAAACACAGCATGTGCAGCAGGGGAAGTGAGGTCCAGAAAGTGTTTTGGCATTGAGTTCATCAGAGGTAGAAAGAGGAAATGACAAACCTCGATTTTCCCCTGGTCTCTCAGAACAAATTCTCACATATGCTGCAGGAAGATAGAGACAGGATAATAATACTGTTCATACTTCAGGATTTTGGTCAGTCACAAATACAAAAAGCTGCCTGGTCTCTGTACTGAAATTATAGTGCTAAGACTTGCTTTTGCTTCTAGTAACAAAAATGGAATTCCTGCTATTTAGCTGAAGGAGAAAAGAAATAAGATGTCCTTGTACATCTATTTTGATCACAAGTATTATGTCCAAGAACCTGCCTTCTAACAGAGTATTTCAGGATGTTCCCTTTATGATACGCATTTAGAAATGAAGAATTAGCAAAAAACAATAGGCATGCTCAGACATGAAAAAATGTAATGCTCAAATGAGCACAGGAGTGTGGTGGCATGTTTGCATTTAAAAGTAGTAATATATAATATTTACTTATATAAGAGCCACCACCAATATCACGTATTACTTTCAAAGCAGTTTTCATTGAAAGCTGTGTCCTTGCTTATTTGAGAAGTTAAAAAATATTTTGCTTAAAATTTACTGAAGGTAACTTTCTGAGCCAGCAACAGAAAAAGGGAATAGAATACCTTGTGTTAGATAATGCTATTAGCTATCTCAATTCTTATGTGCAGTGTAAATCTCTGTTAAGTTTTAAAACGTGACATAGTAAAACACAGGTAAAAATATCTTAAGTATAAAATTGCAAGCAGGGGGTTAATGTCTTTGAGGCAAATCTTAATTGCTGAGATCCTATTTGGTAGGATTTTGTTTTGTTTTGTGGGGTTATTTTTGGTTTGGTTTGGTTTTTTGGACTTTTTTTTTTTTTAATAATATCGGCCTTTCATTGGCATTATTTCACCAAGTTTTTAGGAAGAGGGGGAGAAGGAGAGAGAGATGGAGAGACTGTGTGAAGTTTCTTCTAATGCATAATGTATTTAAATACCGTACTTTCTGGATTGTTGCCACTAACCAGCTCAGAAATGATTCCTGTTTCCTCCTTACAGACTTGCAGTAAGGAGTCAGAGATGACCATGTCTACAGTCATTCCTAGCTGGTGTCAGAACATGACAATTCTGTTGTTCTGGGTCAGTGGTGAATAACTCACTCAAATGGTGCAAAGTCAGCCAGTTCTTAATTTTTTATCTCCTCAAGAGTGCATTCAGTGACTTTATCACTGAGAAGAATGACTCCCCTGCCTAGTGTGATCAAGATCTGGAAATTTGTTGCATCAGCACATTTAGCCTGGACTGCTGCTTGATTGGTGGGGCTTATATTTGATCTTATGGCAGACAGGTCAGCTTGCTGACTGGCTAGGTGAACCTAGGTCCAGAGGGAAGCTCCATTTTACCCATCTGAACCTGAAGGAAGGGAAGTCTCATAACTTGCCAGGCTTTTCATTTGGGGTCCCTACATGTAGGCAACACTAACTCCTTTGAAGTAGAAAGTGGGGTGATGTAAGCTCTCTGGACCCCAACTTGTGAGGCTCTTCCCTAAAAAGAGCTCATGGACACAAATTAGTTCTAGGAAGACTTTGTAGACACTTCATATTTGTGTTTTGTAATATTTTCTGTAACAGTGAAAGACTTGAAATGAAATTACAGGTTATGAGCAAAAAGGCAGTGCATCAGGTCTCAGAGTGGGTGTCTGTGCTTTTGAGTTTTATGCTGTGAACTTTTTAAAAAATAGAGTTACAACAACTTAGTACCCTGTGGTTTTGCTATTTTTATGCTTCCTCATTTTCTAAATCCACTTCATTGAAACTTTTGTCAAAAGCTTTTTCCCCTGTTTCTATGGAATTATGTGTATGCCAATACACTTTCAATCACTTAAAGCGGCCCAAAGCATCTTTTGGAACAGTTTGACTACAGAGAAAGGTGGCCATAGCCATTCCTTCTTTTTTACTTGCTTTTTAATCATATTCTCTGGATTAAAAAAAATCAGTAAAATTATACAATGGAAAAAAAATTGCTTGTCTGCCTTTCTGATATCATAAAGATATCTGTCAGGGCCTAACTATGAGCTTTAGCTCCCTTATGCTTGCTCTTTTTGTCCATCTACTGGACTTCAAAGGAAAGAAACATTTCAGGTCTTTCCAGTAACCACTTTTAAGCATCCAATATGTACAGCACATGAGTTGTTGATGGTTTACAGTTTATGTTTATGAGGCTTCTTGGAGGAAAAGACTTCTGAAAAATAGCACCCACAAAAATAAAGACAGGCAGGTCCAAAGCACACAGTTGTCATCTGGAGAATGATTCACTAGTGGGAGCAAGACTTGATTGAGTCCTTTGTTTTGAGCGCCAAGTAGCACATCACTTATAAAGAGTATTAGCTGCTTTTCCAAATACATAACACCCTATATTTAAAGTACAGGCTTTAAGTTAAACCTGCAAGAGCAGACTGTCAGTGTTCCCACGTAACCCTTCACATTCTGGCATTTTCCAGACTGCCAGCCAAATGAACACTTTAGGAGGAGGTGCATATATATGTCCGCAGCACCCAGCGGGTTAATCCACCCTACTGTGCATAGGTGTTGGAGCTCTTATGGTATGTAAGACTTGCCAAGTTTGGAGTTGTTTTGTACTTTTAAATTTTTTTCTGAACTATGCATTCACAGCAAGCATCTCTTCTTACGCTGTTCAAGAGTTTGTGAATGCATATCAAGACAGTACTTTCATTTGTTTTATGTAAAACACACATTCGTGTACATTTTATCATCAGAAAACGTTTTTATGGTTCATTTTGAGACCTTTCTACTAAAACATCTTTTTTTTTTTTAAAGCATTTGGCCATCCTCTGTTTTTTTTTAAATACATCTCAAAATAGACAAATGTGCATTTTGGACTTGTGGCCTAACAAGTGTCCTTTTCAGTAATTGGAGCTTTTAACTTAGTATCTCTCAGGAATAACTGTCTGTTACTTTTCTAGTTCTTTTTTTTTTAATGATGAAAAAATCTTTTCCATGTGTACCCATATGTAACATTTCAGCAACTGCTTACTTAATAACTAAACAGCTCTGAAAAAAGATGTTTCTAATGTGGACAGTACATGGACTCTTGCTGTACTAGTGGGCATCATTTTAGGGGCTGTCTCCTGGACAAGCAGTTGTTGACAAACAACATAGGGTCTAAGGGGAAGACATTAAAGATGTGCAAGACATTAAAATAAAATAAAAAGTAGTTTATATACTTTTAACAACTCTAAGGAAAATTGAGATGCTATGATTGCTATTTTCCTTTTAAAAAAACCAATAATTTTTACTCTTAAAGAAATTACATTAATGATTTAATGAAGAATGGTGCAGGATGTTAGTCATCATCTACTTTTAAGTTCTCACATTCTGCTATATATAAGCAACTGCAAAATAGTAAAGGTTAAATATTGATGAAGTACAACTGAACTTAATTACTTCAACTGCAGGTAGAATTTTAATTGAACTTAGCTATTTTGCCCACATTTGATATTATTCTAATGATAAAAGTAACAGCATAACAAATAAAAAAATCTACTTAGAACAAAATATAGCTCTTTAATGTATACTTTTACACAGTTGATTGAGAAAATGAAAAACATTATCCCAGAACTAAAAAAGGAAAATAGTCTCTTAACGGAGATGTGCTTTCAGCAAAAGAAAAATATTTTTTTTGTCTCCTGATTTCTTTAATGACTTGTTATTGTTGCCTCAGCTGTAGCCAGTCTGCAGCTGGTATTCTTAACAGAATTACTATGAGAATGCCAAAAATACTTCTCTAAAAATATATTAAAAAAAGACTTAAAAAGAATGCCACTAAAACTGCAGCACAAGGACACTTTGTGTGACAGTGTTTAGTAGGATGAAAAATTTAAACAGAATAGCAACTATTTACATTCACACTGCAAAGTAATTACTGAAGCATATAGAATTCTTAAACCTATTTTAATAATGCTTTCCTTCAGCCTAGATACCAAAAACTGGGAGTACACTTACCAACTTGTACTGAGGTGGGGAGGGTGGGAATTGAAGTTAAAACCATGTAGAAAAAAGTCTATTGAACACTTTCCTGATGAGGTACAATGTAAGCTTCACTTTTAAATAGAAGAATGTCATAAATCAGCATAAACCACATGTTTTAATGAGTGTATCTCCTCTGGAATTGTGCAGTGCTTGCAATTCTCTGTGACCAAGACATGGATCTGGTCTTAGATTTCTTACTCAGGCAAAACTGCCACTGACATTAATGATAATTTTGCTTGAATAGAACAAAGTACTTAATGGGAGTTGTGCCAGCATGAGGGGTGCGAGATTAGGATAAACGTGCAAAAAAGTACAACTTCAAATGGCTGTACCTTTGACTTCTACAGCTAGCATTTCCTCCAACTACAAGGATCTTAATTATAACATTTTCTGGTTCAAAGATTAACATTTAGCATTCTGGGAAAGACTTTCTGGACTTTAGTAACCTGATCAGCACGGTCTCCTTTTGGTCTCTGCCTCTTTCTGGTTCTTTGTATTGCAGGGGAGATGATAGTATCTGGCACATTCCTCGGATGTCTTGAAGATAGCAGCCTTCTGTGTTTGGGGCTGAAAGATTGTGAACTCTGTGTTAGCAGAAATGCCACACAGGGGAGGTGAATAGAACATTAAAAAAGCTTTAGCTTTAGGTACTGCAGCGCAAGCAGAGTTGAATTTGAGAGCTGGGACTTAAGTGGACATTTGTCCCTGCTTTCTTCCTTAATAAAATCTGAGTGTTAACTGTGGGTAAGGGCATTTGAGAGATCACTAAAAATGAATCATTGAGTGCCCAGAAGAGCTTTATTATGATATACTATGGAGAACTTTAGAATATACCTAGTACTTTTTAAGTGGTTATCAGATACATGTAGGAGTTACTATTATGGAAGTGAATTATTTTGTCCTTCGCTGCAGAAGCAAAATAATTTGCCAAATTAAAATGTCAAAATAAAACTCATCAAAAGCTGGATCTGTGTGGTCCTTTCTGGCCCTGTGCTCCCATCCAATTTTCTTTTGCCCCATGAAAAGCTATTGAATCAAAAATCACAAGCATCAACCAGCAACATTTGTTGTGTTTGTGTATGTGTAGTCCATTTTGAAAAACCTGAAGCCATACTAAATCTGGGGAAAAAAATCTCAGTGCAGAAATCCTGACTGGCCAAATTGGTTTTTAAAAAATTACCAAATTTTAAAAATCCCCAGACAGATATCAGGTTCCAGTACTGAGTTCTTGTAGGAAGAGGCAAGAGAGGTTGCTTAGTTCAGTTTCTTTGCCTCAGAAGCAATCAGATAGAAGGAATTATTCTGCTCCTGAAGTTCTTCATAAGTGTTGCCACTGCCCAGTTAACCAGTGTGAAAATACCATGGAAAATAAATTATTAAACTATACTGTTATTACTAACTTGCCAGTTCCAGAGAAACAAATGCAGCCACATTTACATATGTGTCCATCTGTCTGTTTTTACACTTTATGTCTTCAACCAGTGGGTGAAATTGTTTTAATCCAAGCTGCAGTCTATTTTTTTTTTAATTTGTTTTTTCCCCCTGCTGATATTTTTCTCTGTGTGTATGTTATTTGTAGATGGACATGCATATTCTTGAAAGTAGCTAGTCCTTAATTGCCCCTTTAAGTAACCTAATCTATCTGGCCATGGTAGTTTTAACTGGAGTATGCAGCAGAGTTCTCCATGGATAATTTTCGTTAGTTAGCAGATTGTTACCATCTCAGTGTTGCTGAAATCCCTAATCTCAGGTCAGCGTGAAGCTGCAGTGGTTACAATCCTGTTGCCTGATGCAGTGTTGAATGGAAGTGCTTTCTGTCAGAAACATGTGGTCTCTTCAGTGGAGAGCCTGCGTAAATCCTGTGTAAATAGAGGGAGGCTAACAAAGGATGAGCCCCTGCAGCTCAGAGCATTTGGAGCCATTTGGAGGCTGAATTTGCTAAATGCTGCTTATACCGCCTGAAAAGTTGAAGAGAAAGGAGCACAAAATCCCTTCTTTTTTCTCTTTCTGCTCCTACCCTGGGGGGAGGGTGTTAAGGGCCAGGGAAGCCTGAGGTAAGCCTATGAAGACTGTTTTTTCAGTGCTCTTTTGAGTGTGAAAAAGGTGGCATGGGTCACTGTCCCCTCTTTAATGTCGGAAAACCCACACAGTTAGTAAATGTTGCATGTAAACTAACGCATTTCATCCCTTCTCCTGCACTCCACGGCAGTGGGCCATGAACTAGTCACTTGAAAATCACAGAAAAATTTCACTTCAACATGTCTGGACAGTTTAGCACAGCAGGAACGTAAGAGAGATCAGTAATTAGCAGTTTGCTTTACTGTTGTTCCCCTTGTCTGCATTGGAACGCTTTTTTCACCTGATGAGAAAAAATGTTGGATTGCAATGAACAAACCATGAACCTCCTGGCTGTATAAAGGAGCTTAACATTTAAACTGTGGTTTATTAATTTTCTCTTATATAAGCTACAAAAATACATTTTTGACGTTTGACAGAATTTCTAAGATTTCTCAATTCACTTTACAAATAAACATGAAATCTAAACACAGACAATTAAGAACACAAAAAGGCCAGTCTTTTTCTTATTTTTGGACAGAAAAATAATAAAAGGGGAAATGTGAAACTTAACAGTTCTGAAAATAATTTTGAAGGACTTAGATCACTGATTTTATAGCATGCATGGCTATAATAATAGCTGAAATGTCATTCACATGTACATCATTCCTACTTTGAATAAATAATAAAACATTAGTGAATTTCTTTTTGCAAATAAGATATGTTAGTGACTCTAGACAGGTGCCTATCCAGAAACAGAAAATAAACAGTTTTCATTCTGCCTCTTGTAAATACACTTTATATACAAGATACTATGCAAGTCCTTAAGCCCCTAACACATATAGCCAGATGGCAATAGGGACTTGCTCCTGAATGACAAACTATGCTAAGTTGTAATTAGATTACATAGAATAGCTTTGTATGTGGGGTCTGATAGCATCTTAAGTTTTCTTCTTATTTGAATTTGCAATAATTATTAATTCATACATGTCATCTTTACATTATCAGTCCAGTGGAATTGCTGGGTTTTATTCTGGAAAGCAAAAGAAGAGCTTGAGACAACGCCAGGTCTTTGTCTCCTTCTAGAAGGGCATCCTCTAGAGAGATGGTAGTGGTATAGGTCTGAAATTTTCTCCTGTTCTCTCTAGTGCACCAGTGTCCAACCTTTCTTTCTGTCCAAGATGCTCTCTGAAACATAGAACAGGGAACCATGAAGCATATGTTTGGTGTCTCAGAGACACCAGGGCAGAGAATGCAGTGGTCTGATTACAGCAGCTCACCTGAGGACACTCCATTCCAGGAAGAAGTGACCATGAAGGTCAGCACAGGCTCAGTGTGCCTGTAAGGCCCCTGAACAGCTTCTGATGGCTCCTTTCCTCCTGGAGTAAAGTAATCTAGCAAAACCAGCACAGGTACTGGCAGAGCAGTGCCAATGACGGCCCAGCTCTAAGCTGGGTTGCCCACCTGAACTGTTTGTGATTTTCAAAGTCCCACACTTGCCAGTCATAACCTATCTTAGTTTCCCTGGGCAAGAAATGCAGGAGATAAGTATGGCCTCTTGCCTCCTGTGGTGTGAGGAAACTTAACTTCATGGAACAAGGATCATTAAGAGGAAGAGAAAGAAAAAAACCAATCCGTAGCCAGGACTTCATTCAAAGATCTGTGATCTACTGGAGCTGTAAGGCTAAAAGCCTGATAATTTTAACAGGATGGAATGAAGATAAGGATTCTCCTGAAGGGTCTTTGAATCTGGAGCTGACCTTCCCTCTCTGTTAGTCTTCCTTTAAGTACAGACTATGTTATCTTCAAAAACATCTTCAGACAGTTCTCTCCAGCTTTTTGGCAGTGATAATTAACCAGATTTTTAAGATTTTTCTCTAGTGGTGTTATGGATTGTATTACTAAGTCCCTATTAATAATGGTTTACATAATTTATGTGTCTAGATGGGCACATTATAAGTACAAACAAATAATTGCAAGTTGTGAATATCGGCTGCATGCAGATTTTCTTCTTTGTTTTGCATTTATATCTACATATCTACATATTCCACTCCATCAAAATATTAGTCTGGAATATTAGAGTAGTTTACTTAAGATCAGCATAGTGCACTGCAGCTTTCCTTTACAGAAAAACTTTAACTTGCTTTTCGTATTGCATCCACTATTTTTAGAAAAATGGCGAAGTGTCTTGTCTTCCCCCGAGTTTAGATACTCCTGCTGTTCTCTCTTTTGCTTTAGTGTGACAAACCTTAAAGCTGTAAGGGGCCTCTGATGATGAAGAAGCTCAAACGCTGAGTTCTGAAATGTACTTTTCCAGAAATCACTTTTTAAACTGCTCTACTGGCTACGATGGTAATAGAAACTATTTCTAGAATTTGAATCTGGACTGTTACCAGGCTTCTGTGCTTTGGCCTGACTGGGTCATCCTTTTCACTTACCATTTTGATAGATTGTGAATTTGTTATTCATCCTGTTCACACGCAGTAAAAGGACAAGATGGGCAACTTCTAAACTTACTTCATCTGTTGCTAGGTTTTTACTCTATGAAGAGCACAAAGACTAGGGTTGAGATAATACTGATAATGTGGGAGACTAACAAAGAAAAATTCATTGATACAATAAGGTTGGACAGGCTTTACATAGGACTGGTCTCTGTTTCTCAAAGAGTCCTTGGCTATGTCAACACTGGGCTTTGCAAGCTTATCTGTCCAAGGAAATCAGCTTGCAGCAAACTGGAATTATGATGCAATGGAAACCCCGCCATGACTGCTTATTTGATATTTTTTAAAGAAGAGGTAATATCCTTTGCTTTCAATGCAAAGGAATTCAGCTTGTGGAACGAAACCCTCAGCACATACTAAGAGTGCCTGAGCACAGAGCCAGTGTGGAAGCCCCAATTTCCCACTGTGTAAAGAAGACTTGCATCTTCAGCATCCTCAGCAAACTCTTCCCCTAGAAGAGAAGGTCTTTAAGGAACCCCAGGTGGGTCCCTTTGCAAGGTTTCTTGTAAACTCTTTCCATCTTTTATAGGGGTTATTGAGACTATTACATAGCATTGCTATAATCTTAAACAAGCTGGGTAAAAAGCCTAATTCTCTACTGGCTCGAATCAGGCCTAGTCATTGACACCTCACAAAGAGAGTGCCACTTAAGAATTCTCCACCTTCCTGCAACACTGATAGGGTTTTGCAATCATGCATACTCTTTGCACAAGGATAAATGAGTGAACAGTATGGGAAGCAGGAGAAAATCACCTTTAATTTTTTTGGTTCTGTGTGAAAGAGAGAGACAGTGGACCAAAATCCAAACCTTAATTTCTCCTCTAGAAAATTGGGATAACTATGCTTGTATAATTACCATTTCCATAGAACTTTGGATTTTACTCTACTCTTCTTACAAATTACCATCTAAGCCAGGATATGAATGGTTCATATAAGCAGAATCTCTTGTAATGATGATTTAAATTATTTAAATTTTGATTCCTTCATACAGTAGTGAAAAATATGGTTAATCCAGTCTGCCATAAAGTGACTATCATATCTGTTCATTTTATTTCGCTTTTGATATTGTACTTTTCTCCATTTAAAGCAACTGACATTTATTTGGATAAAGCAAGCTAGGACCAGAAGTAAATAATTCCATCTTGGAAAAGACTGTTATGGGCTTTTTCTGTGATTTCTTCTCACTAGAACCTGCATCCACTAAACTGAGTGGTTGTAGTCCTATTAAAGATATGACATTACAGATTAACAGGCCTGTCGTACACCAGTAGGAACAAATCTGGCTGCATTTTTCTTCTGATATCATTTGGAGTTACAATATTTGAGTTTTCTTTTGTGAGGTTATGGAACAGATTAGGGAAGCACTGACTCATGATTTCAACTGCTGATTACGATGGGAATGCAATGAGAGCTTTAACTGAACTTTTCTTTCTTGGGCTGCTATTAGCTTTTTCAAACCAGGGTATTAATAACCTCATCAAAAAGTCCAAACACTGATATAGCAGGTGGGAGACTCCTGCTGAGGATGCTCACAAATAGGAGAGTATATGCAGACAGACAGGAATTTGTCCATAGAGAGAGTGAACTGGTGTTTCTGTGGTTTGAAAGGATGGTGCAGAGCAGAAGTTTTACAGCTCCACACATCCTGTGCATACACACATTACTTTTACATAAAGAGACAAAGATATCTTTATCTGCACGACAGATAGACAAACAGACTGACTGACTTCAAACTTGCACTTTCAGTAGAGATTTTTCCCCCCATCTCCGGGTACTGCTTTTCAAAATTGCCTGAGGCTACAGTACAGCACCTCAGATCCCCAAGGCCCATTGCCTGGCTCCTAATAGCCACTCTCCATCTGTGTCACATGAACAGCTGATGAGATAGCTCCAGTGTCTGTATTTTGGAGAGCATATCCACCCAGGTTAAAATGCTGGGGTTGCCAAGGAGCAGTCAGAAGCCATTAGTGTTTGTGAGAATTTGCCTTGCAGCAGTTCCTTGGCATAGTGGAAAGTGTGTGTGCGTGTGTGTGTGCGCGCGCACACGTGTCTGAGAGAGAGGGGTAGGGTGGAATACATGGGGGGGAAGAAGGCAGCAGAAAGGAGTGCTTTCTAAATAACTGATATATTACAAAAGCAAACAGTTGGTTACAGTGCTTAGAGCTTCCATAATCTCTTCAACTACCTTACTGTGATTTGACTCTCCTTTCTCTATCGTTAATAGAAGAGAAAAAAAAAGGCACGAGAAACACAGCAGCGACTTCAGGGTCTTGCTCTGGTGTTTGGGCAGATGGAAAGGAGCTGCTCTGCCTTGGGGCAGGGTGGTTGTAATGAAGTGGCCTGTCAGTCTGTAAATAGTGAGGGTCATCTCTTCCATGTGATGGAGGGTATCACATTGCAGTGAAAATGGAAATGTCAATAAAATTAATCTGCCAGCTCTTTGCTGTGGCTTTTTTTGTCTCTCCAGTCCAAAAGGGTCAGTTTTTCAGAGGGGACGCAGTACAAGAAGGGTGATCTGGCATGGGAGGGAAGATGAAGCTGAAATGCAAGTTTTGAAGCAAATGGACTGTATGTAGCAGCAATGTATTTCGTTTAGTAGCACTACAGATCTAGACGAGGCTATAGGAATTAGCTCATGAATCTATAGCATTCCTCAGGAAGCTATGGAGCGTCTAGCTCAGGCTACATTGAGCACAGAGTTTATTGTTTTAGGCTTTCTTGGACAAGGTTTTTACTTAGCATGGGATTTATGGCATTTACTGCTAATGAATGTCTATTCTTAAATTACAAAAACCACCGTCTCAGCACAATTCCCAGATGTCCTTCCAGGACCTCGGCTTCTTAAACACCAGCAGGGAGCATAAACTCTCCACTTCTCTGTTTTCCTCTTTCGTGTGGCTCCGGGCTAATGATGTGTAAGGAAAACACAGCAATCTATAAAGTCTCAGTGCTGTCCCAGTATTCTTCATTTATTTTGCATTTGATTATGCCACAAGTCGGATCTTGTTTCTTTCCTTTTTTTAAAGTTATTAGTTCAAATATTAATGTAGGAATATGGCATATATTGCTGCTCTTGATTGATGCCTTCCCAAAAACAGGAAGACGTGCTCGTATGAATTTTAAGAAAGTAGGGGTCCTGCAATGCCTTGCCAGAAGAGTTTTTCAGATACATAATTTAGATGCCCTCCAGGCAGGCTTTCAAGGCATTTTTGCTGGAGGGCAAGAAAAAATAACTATGACTGTTAAAAGTAAATGATTTTTGCTAATGCACAATTAATGCCAGGGAAAAGCACAGAAGAGAAGGATGTTGATGGAAAGTTCTGATTAAGTGAGAGCTCTACCTTGATGTGCATCTTTTTATTTTAATGATTATAACCACTGATGCAGAGATGTAGAAGTTTTCATGTCATGCAAATGCTGTACGCAGGGTCAGACTAGGTGTACGTGTTTGTGAGTGCGTGTGTGTGTGTGTGCTGGGAGGTGATGGTGACTGGGAGGGGCTCCTCTGACAGTGTGTTATGTGCACTGAACAGTGACATGGTTACTGCCACCTCTGCAGAGGGCCTCGAATATATAGACTACAGAACATTTAACTTGATTACTTATACGTACATATTCAGAATGGTTGTAGGGATGCATTTACAGTAAATGGGTTTTCTTGTGGCAGGTTTTCTCACATTGAATCCCATAATTGAAAAAGAGGTACTGCACTATGTCAAGCCCACAATTATAATTGAATTAATGATATATGCATGTGTGAAACACAAAATTAGTATTTGGAGAGACACGGTTTTCTAATTTTTACATATTTGCATCAGCATTCTTATATAATAAGAAACAGTATGTGCCTGATCTAACAAATAAAAACCCCCCAAACTGTGGTAGTGTCTTGGCAATTAATGTCTTGGTATTTTTTGGCTTCTGTATTTGGTTCATTAAACATCTCCTCCTTCCTGTTTTTCTCTTTGTTGTAGGTGATGGTTTAGACAACAGTGTAGCCTCACCTGGTACAGGAGATGATGATGACCCAGACAAGGACAAAAAGCGTCAGAAGAAAAGAGGCATTTTCCCCAAAGTAGCAACAAATATCATGAGAGCGTGGCTTTTCCAGCATCTCACAGTAAGTGGTGACCAAAACCAAAATAAATTTCTATTCATGTGCCTAATGAGGTTTATTCATCACTACTAGAAATCAATTATCCCCATAATTTTTTGCCCATTATTAGGTCTCAGGATTTGTTGCTTTTTTTTTTATTAGATTTTTTTCCTTAGGTCTTGGAATCATGACAAATCTGAAAGAAATCTATCTATCTATCTATCTATCTAATCTCTATAGATGTATATATATACACATCCTTTGGAAAGAAAGAGAGAATACAACGCCTTAGCATGGAACACCATCTATATATGAAGTAACCATTTTTGGCTTTGAACTATTCATAATCTTCCTACAGACAGCAAAAGGGGGATTCTTACTTTAACATATAGAAAGCTCTGACTTCTGGATTCTTTATTGCTGGCCTCTGTTTACACAAACTTTGTATGTATTGGTGAAAGAGAGAGCCCTGCTCTGTGTGCGTGTGCTGACATACACTGTGGATGTTAGAGAAGTCAAAGCAGCAGCTTGCAACCTTGCCATTGTCACTTTTTTGTGAGGAAATAAAGAAAGCTTATAGATTCCTTAATTTTTCAGTTGTGTAACAGAGAGAATAAGCACCTCTTTTGCTTCTCTTCAAGTCCATAAATATTAAAACCTAGCCATATTCACATTTGGGGGGAGAGAGATTAAATATGTGAAATAGCAGTGCTTTCCTGGGCTTTTATTTGTCTGCTTGCTATTGGTATTGTGTTGGTGTTCTGTTGACTGTTATAGCTTCATTTAGGCATCAAAACACAATTCCACAGAAAACCTAGTAAGCCTAGTTTACTTCATGTGAGAAATAATGGAAACTGGTAAAATTATCAATTTTCTTCTTTCTTGCACTTTGAAATTGTTTCTTACTGATAAGGCTTGAAATGCTAACTGTTATTAACTGCCTCTTCTTCTACCGAAGTTTTATAAATTTCCATGGTTTTATAAATTTCCTGCTGCTGGTTACAGTGTAATGATTCTGGACCCGATTTATTTATGATAGAGACTATTGAACTGCTCTGCCAGCAGCACAGCTAAAGGGGGGAGAGATAGATTCACATTTCTAAACCATCATTTTGATGTAAGGACGTTAGTAGCAAACTAAGGTGCATTGATCTGGCCTGTGGGGTCAGGATTAGCTGGAATAGCCAGTGTCTCTGCTGGAGTAGTGGTTATTCCTGCCTCTCAGCTATGGCCATTTCAAAGGTCAGGTGCCCTGTACCCACTTGGCTCAGAGGAATTAGACAGAACATGAGTCTCTGGGCTGATTACTTAACCAAAGACAAAATAATGAGTCCTAAGCAAATACTGACTAATTGAAAGGGCTGTAAATCCATTACATATTGGTCAGGGATAATCAGGAGTATTTAATCACTTTTATCTATTCAGGAGCACTGAAGCTGCAACAGCAAAGCCCTGAACCTTGCCATGTGCTTATTATTCTCATCATTATCAAAATTACTTCACAGCTGTTCTTTGCTACATCACCTCAGCTGGAGATTTACTAACCTGTAAAATGTTTTTAATTTGGAAGTCGAGTGAGTGCTAGTGGAGGGTTTTTCGTTTAGCTGTAGGGTATCTTTACACGAGTAGTACAGGCAGACAGCAAAAAGCAGGGCCACAAATAAACAAGTTTGGTTTGTAGACACCTCCATGTTAACTGCATTTCCTCCTATGAAATTTGGGATATCAATTTTTTTTCCTTCCTGCCTTTCTTTCTTATGTGCTCCTTGAAAGCATTTGACACTTGCTTATTAAACAGTCAACTGCCTCTCACTTCTCTTGAGGAAAGTTCTTCTGGCTTTTTGAAATCCCTTTTCCTTGTTTCTATCCTCTCTCTCCTGACCCTCTCCATCCTGCATGAATTAAGGAAATTTGCCGTCACTGGTGAGGATGGCCTCACAAAAATCAGATTAAATGAACACAAAAAAGCCCCAAACCTTTTACCGTCCAGGCTTTAATGAGTTTGCAGGTGTTGAAAGATTTACTGCGCTGTAATTCTCAGACCTGCAAACTGATAATGGAGACCCCTGACCAGTGCAATGTAAATTCAGAAAGATTCTTGCCATAAACACATGCAGGGAAGGAAGAAAACTCCTTTCTTTTAAAGATCTCACACTTTTTCTCAAATTAGCTTGTCCATTCAAAATGTTACTCTGGCTGAGCCAGAACAGGGGAATCTGTGATGTACAATTTTATTGTTTCAAGTAAATATCTTTACAATGACAGTCCATGATTCAATGTACATTCCTTCATTACTACTCTAACCTTATTTCAAATTGGTTTGTTCCTCTTTTGTGCTGTATGACCTGTTCTTGTATTACAATAATCCCCTGATGTACCCTTTTTTCTTTCTCTCTCTCACTCTCTCTTTTTTTTTTTTAAGAAACTAATTGAATTATCTCATTATTTTAATTTGTTAAGCAAATGTATTTTATGTCTCAGGATGTGTTCTTAAAGAAGGAGCTGCTTAGGCTTTGCCCCCTGAATGGGCCATTGGTACATTTTGACATTCATGCATTCATTAAGGAGAGGAACATAAAAGAGCTCTGGTTGTATTTTTTTTTTCAAACACCCAACCAGCATGGAGCAACTTTTCCATAAGCCACAGGGGTCTCTCTACATATGTTCTCAACTGCAAGCCATTGTCACCTATTCTGAATACCTCAAAAGGACAAATAAAAAACTAAAGGCCAACTGTAGCAATTGTTAGCTGTTAGTCTCAATATGACAAAAATCATTAACCTCTGATTTCCCTGGAAGGAGAGGCAGTGGCAGTCCATCTCTTCTGGCATGGATTAAATGTAGAAGCCCGTTAGACTGTCAAATTCCAAGAGAGTAACTCAGATCTGACCATTGTATTTACTTATGATTTTAAATAAAATGCTATTTTTTTCCTTTATTCAATCAGTTTGCAAACTCCTAAGGCAGCCAATTTTAAAAATTGAATGGCCTAAGTGGCTTTTTTGAAGAGACAGGCACTTGAACTCTGATGTAGAATGAATGTGTCTGACAGGCTCTGTCTTTCAAAACAATTTCTAACCCCTATCACAGCTTCCATTTTGTAGTAACTTTAATTATATTTGAAATAGGATACACATGCATGTTTTTATTGTTGGAAATCAAATGCAAAGAGTAAGAGCTTCTGTCATGTTCTCATTCACTTACTGAGCTCTGTCTTACATTTGGAATTACAACACTACCGGAAGATAAAAGATCTGAGGATGAATTGGTTGGAAATGTGTATGCTTTTTCTGGATAATATCCAGTGTTTAAGAAAGTAGAGGAAATCCTAGTCTGGTAGTATAATCTTTTCAATAGTACATAAAGATTACGACATCAGAAAGGTAAACCTGACATTAAGACTGTTTTTAGTCAAGTTCAAAGGTGGTTAAAGAAAAGAAACAGCAAGAAATCTGACCCAAGCTGAGAGTTTATTCATAGCTTTGGAAGACTCCTTTTCCTCTATGCTAAGGAGTTCTTAGTACACTCAATTAGCCTCTCAGACATCACTGCTTTCCTCCCTCAAGTGCTCCCCTATTTGCCCTGCAAAGAACATATTTGATCACAAAGTGAAAACAGGAAGTGCTCAAATGTGTAGATACGTTCAGCTTACACCAGTGCTGAAATTAGGATTTCTTACCAGCAACTATAGAGCCGGTCCCCCTCCTCCCATGCCCTTTTGAGGGATGGAGGACCTTTAAAATATATATACAAAATCAGAAGAGAGGAAAGTTATAAAGGAAGTAATTATACCACTCTATGGGCTTGTACCTCTGGTAGTTCATCCACTTCTGCAGCAGTGTGCCAAAGACTACATTTTTGCTACATTCAACATTTTTTCACCTTTTTTTACCGAGCTGGTAGAACAGAGTCTCAATTATGCTTTGACACTTACCTGGAGGGATGCCCTTTGTTAAAATTCTATTTTGGTTGGTTTTTTTGGTATAGTGTTTGAGAAGACGCGTATCATAACTAATAGTACCAGATTTACCAATGGTAGCTTGCAAACTAAAGCTTTCTTAATGTAAATGCCTAATTCCCATCTGATGGTATTTGGGATGTCTCCCCTAAAGCCAGAGGAGCTGAGCTATTTTTTCTGCTTTTTTTTTGCTAGCTGAAGTTCTGTTTTCTAACTTTGAACAATGTCATTTTAGCCTGATTTCCACAATCTTCTGGCTGAAGATCTTGCTCTTTACACAGTTTACTGTAGAATATATCTTGGTTTTATCTGTTTCATTGTCAGGCTAAAGTTCTCCTGGAAGGTGATAAAATGAACCAGCCACAGCTTTTGTACTTACCTGAATTAATTTTCTTAACTTGTTACATTCAGGTGTCCAGATTGGAAAATATGAATAGTCTCACTGAAACAGATTTTTTTTTCTCTATTTATGTGGGTGTATCTGAGAATAAAATGTGTATCTATCATATTTTGATGAATGGCTTATCAAGCCTTTTATACAGGGCAGCTATTTTATTTATTCATTAGATTTGATTCTAGAGATGAATGTCATCATCCAAAGCCAATCTTGGCGCAAGTATTCAAGGAAGTTGAATCCAACCCACCTTCAAAAATATCTCCTTCCATATTTTATTTTAGTAATAATACCTTAAAGAAAAGTTATAAACATAGCTGGCTGTTGCACTGCACACTGAACAGCTTACTTTCACATCAAACTGCAGAAGAACAGCTTTACTGAGATGTGATCTGGGAGAAGCATTCTTCACTTTGTTGTTTTTCCTCTACTTTAAAAAAACAAAACAAAACCCAAAAATACAACAGACTTCTGTCCAGTTAAAATGGCAAGAAGAAGGCTGGGAGACTCCAGATAATACAGGAATGTGCAGTCATTCTAGTGTATTTTAGTGTGTGTGTTGGAGTGCATTGTAACATGCTATAGCCTCCAAGGGTACACACAGGAGATGGACAATGTCCTCTGATTCTCCTATAAAACTATCTGCACATGTGTTTGCGTGGCTGCCATCTCCACCTCAGGGCACCACGGGGTCAGAGAGCTGGAGGAGCCTAAGCTACATTTTTATTCCAGGTCTGCTTTTAGGCTGCGTGCTGTTTTCAGCAAGGTAATAAGTTGCCTGCTGGTGTAGAACAGACCTCTTTGTACAAACACCACCCTGTTGGAAGCATGTCCTACAAAATAATATTGTGCTCATTTTTCAGCTGGAAAAACTTTTGTGAGGAGAGGTTAAATGATTTCACCCCCCAGTGCTAAAGAAAAATCAGTGCCTGACTGCTAAACTCCCATGACCTGTGGTCTTGCAGTCCTCAGGACAACAGAGCTGTGCCTCTTTGTACCCCAGAATTGCTCTGGTGTCTCCTCAGAAGGGCTTGTGGTGGCCATTAACATTTGTAGTTATTGCTTCTGGAAGCACAGCCCTGCCTAATGTCATCAGCATCCCCCTCCTGTCCTGCCTGTCTGCACTACCGTGTCACCAGCATGGGCAGAATAAATCCGGAAATCTTTCTCAGAATGACACTTCTGATCCCAGGCTGAAAGGTTTCATCCTCTGAGTGCTCCTAGTCCTCAGCCATGAAAGCATCCTGAAGAATTAGCAAGAGACCAAACATTCACATACCTTTTAAACACCACAATCTTAAAAGAAAAGAGCTGAAATGGGATGGGGGTGGGGCTTTGTTTGTTTTAAAAATGGAATCTGAGATTAGATCTGACATTTCTACATCCACCCCCTACAGAAGAGGGAACCCAGGGTCATGGGGTGTGTGGGCCTCAAAAGCTAGCTTTGTCTGGGAGTGGTTAATCTAATCATTGTTACATAGACATCTGTTATTTCTTCTGAAAAATTGATGCTTTTGTGACACAATGATCCATCTATTTAGTACAACAGCCTGAGTAATTAAATTAAAAAAAGAATATTTTTGCGGGAGCATGTATTATAAAACTGCCATACCTCCTTGTACCAGTGAAAAGGCTGAGGAGAGGGAGTGGAAGATGGAGAGGGGCAGAGGGAGATGAGTGCTTTAAGTCTCGCATTGTTTTCTGCTGGCTGGAGGAAAACATCTGTGAATTGTTTGAACTGAACCTTAGCAGGGACTGTCTGAATCTGTGTCATCTCTGTTTAATTTCAGGAAATGATGTCACAGCGCATTAAATAACAATGCTGCATGATTTATTTTTACTTGTACATGCTGTCCTAAGCATTTCAGTTACACGGCAGTGTTTCCAATTAAGTGCAAGCTTTCGGTTTTGACAAATATACTCAGTAATGCTTTTTTGGGGGGGCACAGGCTATGGGGAGGCTGGGTTTTTTAGGGGGTCACCAAGGTTCAGGGCTGTCGGAGGGCTCTGGGCCCATTTGTCATGTGCTTATTTGTAGTTGGGACTGGATGTCAGCTCTCTCGTCACCCATGGCAACCTCCAGGACTGTGGGTTTGTTACAAAGCCTGTCTGGGGGAGAAAAAAACCTAAATATTCCGAACCGATCCGTCAAAAGACCTATTAGATAGTTATAGCCAGCCCTATGTACTGTAGCTTTTGCCTCGATCAAACTTTCTGCACTCCCCCTTCTTCTGCAGAAGAATAGAGGACATAAGTCAATTCTGTCTGCCATCTGTCGCCTCTCTCCCTGCTCCTCAAATTAAAGAGACAGTCCAAAATTTAAATAATTGGATACAATCACAGGAAGCCAGCCTGGAAATTATTACATGTGCAATTGGTTGAGGGTTTTTTTTTTACTTCTCATTTTATTTTGAAGAGAGGATCTTTATTGTGCTTCTTTGGAGATCAAAATATGTTGTGTGTTTCAGCTTCAAAAATAGCATGCTGAGAAATACTGGATTTGCAGTGTCACTGGGTTGTTTTCTAATAGGATTCCTAGTTATATATAGGGTGAAATTCACACACACACATACACACCCTCCCCAACCCCCAAAGAATCCCCAAATTGTGAATCCTGCAAGGAACAAGTAAATTAATCACACCACCCTTCCCCTCCAGCTCTCCTATCCCTTTCATTGCCTTTCTGTCCCCAAATCCATGGCAGGCTGACGGGCTGCAGCAAAATCTTTTTTTGGTGCAACTAGGACAATTTAAGCTGTTGAGTCTATCTAATGGGCCTCTTCTAGGCCTGCTATAAGAGTTTTTCACAGTACCCTGTCTGATATTAGCTAGTTATGCTTTGCCTTTTCCTCTCCTTGTTTTTATCTTTATACCAGCCTGCCTGGTTTTGCCTCCTCCTCATCAACAGGCAGCACAATGTGTCAGGACTGCAGCAAGGTGAATTTCATTCATGTGACATATGAGGTCAGCCAATGCCAAGCCATCAGATAACGTGGCTAGATGTTACTTCCCAGTTTAAAATTTTACCTGCCATTTTCAAACAGGAGATTCCTGAGAACAGCAAAAAACATGTGCATGGTTTGAACTGAAGTTTGATTAAAAAGCCTCTACTGAGCAAGCTGAATGTGGCCTAGCAAAAGATAGGATCAGCCACTGTTTTTCTCTGGTTGTTATTGTCAGATTACAAAGCTTTGCAGAGTCAGTATAGGAAGGAAAAAAAGAAGGAAAGAGAAGAGAAGAGAAGAGAAAAGAAAAGAAAAGAAAAGAAAAGAAAAGAAAAGAAAAGAAAAGAAAAGAAAAGAAAAGAAAAGAAAAGAAAAGAAAAACCAAAGTCCAATTAATGAATTCCTTAAAGTAATTGAAACAAGGAACTGATAGTGACAAGAATTCGTTTATATAGAGTTGTGGCTGCCAGGCTCACAAGGCAAAAAGTGGTTTAAGCAAAGCGTATGTGAATGTAAAGTGTTTAAACACTTTTTTCATTCCAAAAACATTGCTCTAATAAATGTTGTGAACTGCACCTTTTGGAGATCAAGATCACAGTCAGCTAGAGGAGAGAAGTTTTTGGAATGTCCTCAGGGCCCACTACCTAAAGCTGTTGTCATCAGAAAACTCATAGTTCCTCCCTTTCTCTGTAGTGTGAGCACATGATTATACATAGACATAACAAATATTTTTAGGGAAAATACAATTGCTGTTGTTTGTGCAGTGATATTACCTCGCAGCTTTGCCTCAGGATATGTTTAAAACTTTCTTCTCAAGATTCATGAGCAGGACAATTGGTTTCAAGGAAGTTTCCAGTAAAATTAGAGTTATGTTGGGAAAAAAAAAACCCAAAAGACAAAAGCATGTTTCTGCCAACATTTCCACAACTGCAAAGAAATGGATGTGTCAATTCTTATTGCTGCCTAATGAAGAGAGTAGTTTGTGGCAGACAATATTACTCCTATTGTGGAGTTTGCCTTGAGTTATGATACCTAGAATACCATGCATTACATATTTTAGAGTTGATTGGCAGCACTTGTTTGTAATATCTAAAGCAATCATTGGCATCTCTAAAGACTTACAGTTATCTTTAATTATGGCAATACAGTTTTCATGCATTTATATTTGTTATTTTTTATTTTTAACTGCTATCCCCAAATCTGCCAAAACTAATTTCAGTTGTTTTGTCTGATACTGGATGATAGGCCATAAAGTGTTTTTTAAATCTTGGTTTTACCTTTTTATGATGGGATTTCAAAATATGTATTTTATTTGTAGCAGGTGACTGCTTATGTCCATAAAATGTTTAACATCTCATGACGTACTCTTACAATCTCAGGATAATAAATCTGAGTAGCTCAGTAAACAGAAGCAAATATTTTTGTGTAGTGTTTAAAAAAACCTTCATACATCAGTTTTTTTTAGTGCTGTAAAAATTTGACTGTCATCAGGATCAAGCTCTTATTTGGTCATTTCAAAGTGGGAACTTGATATTCTGAAGTGGATATACTGTGGAAATACCATCTGACTAAATCAGATAGCAATGGGAAAGTTCCTGTTCACTTTCTTAACATATACTAAATATGTGAAAGGAGTAGATTTTCATAACAACATAGCCTAGTCTAGATTACTTTAACATTGTTATGTCAATTAAAAAAACTTCAAAGATTATGTAAGCTACATTGTTAGTTGATATGCTGTATATCTACATAGACCATTATAAAAGCAGTTATTTTTCCTCACAGGTAAATTGATAAATTAGGGTTTGAGTCTTTATATGCAAATATTTGCAGATAATTCATAAATTAGTGACTAACAATATGTATCTCTCAGTCCTCCTTCCACTAATTCCAGTGGAACTCTGATCCCTTTGAAAAAGCCAGAAAATATGCAGAAAAAGCCAGAAATCATAATGGGAGACAGGCAGAAAAACACTTATTAAGTGTTAAATGCTCTAGCCACTTTATCCATGAATTACTCTTAATAACTCTTTCAGTGATTCCCTATTTTATGATAGGAAGACAAATGTCTTTAGTGCTCAACTGCTTTCACATTCTCTTGTGACACAAGTTTCACTACTGGCCCCAGGATGGGGTAGCACAAGGGAGCTCTGGCAGACCTGTGGGGTTTTCACTTCTCTTTCTAGCTGAGACCATGAGAAGACACTGTGCCTTAGTTTCCCTGTTTAAACAGTATGGCACAATGATTATGGCTGCTTTTTGAAGTGCTTTTTGTATTTACAGATGGAAAACACTGTGTAAGGCCTGTGTCTTTTGCTTTGCAACAGCTGATTTATAGAAAATTGCACTTCTGTTGTGATTTTATCCTGCTGTTGAAAGAGCATGACAGTCATGCTATGCTTGTACAAATACCTGAACTTCTGTAGACTGAAAGTTCAGGAGAATTTTATCTTTATGAAGGAGCATTTAATATATAATTAATGTTGTTATATTTTTGCTGGTCTATACTGTAGATGAAAGCATAGGATTTCTGCAAACTACTTCAGTGCAAATGTCTTGGTCTTGTGTTAATTTTGTCAGGTCTTTTCCTGATGTGGTGATTACTGCATGTAAATGCTATCAAATATCTTTCCCAAAAAGCACCAAGAGAAAGAACTTTGAGTGTCAACTGCTGGCCAAGAGGCAACAGTGAGAGGTAAAGGGAATGTAATGAAATTAAGCAATGCAACTTTGTACTTCAAGAACTTGCTAGTGGATATTCCCCTCCTCAACAGTCTGGGAGTGTCCTCATGTGAAGTTGGACTTTGCCAGCTTTCCAACCAGTCCTGATCCTTTCTGCTGCCCCTTTTGACTCAGCCAGGTGCTTCCCACTTGCGTATCCCACTTGTGCTTGAAGGAACAAACATAAAACAGGAGGGTGACTTAGAGCGAAGAGTAAGGGGCTGAAGGGATATTGCCAAGTCCCCATTTCATACTGGAAAGGTCCCTGCCTACTGAGGACCATGTGCAGATAGCTGACAGCTCTTTGGATAGTTCACAAATGGGCTGTTCAGGGTTATGGAGTATGAATAGGGAGCAAGATCATATGTGTGATAACAACTGGAATAAGGAAAGTTATGTGGTCAGAAAAGTGATGTGTGTATATTTGAGGGAGTCAGCAAAGGAGTGTTTCATAGGAATAGTGGCACATATTAATTGCAAAGAAAGTTGGCTAATTTGAGGGATCAGTTCAAAATCTTAATGTTTAAACAGTGCTTAATTTCAACCATAAAGGGATATTCTGATTTTTCTCTTTCAGATATAGAGTAGGAAATTAAACAGAAACAATGTGTTAATTATTGTGAACAAAAAATAGAGGGAAAATAATTTGATTCACTTCTCCTTTCCATCTTCTTTATTCTTTTGGTGGACTAATCCAAGAGTTGTGTTACTTGGTCTTGTCTGTTTTCATTTCAATTTCTTCCAGTTACACAGGGGAACTTTACTGCATGATCTAACTAATATTGCTTAGGAAAGAGAGGTGCTTCTTGAGTTGGTATGAACTTCTCTGTGGATGGTGGGATGAACTGCAGAGTTTTAGGATAATTCTAAGGATTCCACATTGTTTCACATAATATGCCCATTTAAACCTCAAGTTTAAGCAGCCTACAACCTATGAATGTGTTGCATGGTGGCCATAAACTGCCAAGCAAATGCTTCTCAGACCAAAAACCCCACTACTTTGTGCATATCTAACCAAAACATTTGTAGACAATTTACTACTATAATTAATCTTAGCTCTCCTGGCTTTTATGAACTTACATCCCACAATGCTCTTGGATGCAACCAACCTTCTGGGAAAAGGAGCTCTTGCCATTTTCTCTCCCTTTTATTTACCAAAACTTGTCCATTTAGAAAGCAATAATGCTTTCAAAGGAACCAGTGCAAAACAATATGTGCAGCAGGAGAATAAAATGTCTACAAATGAACAGGACTATGGTGTTTTTCTAGAATGGGTACAAATAAACATAACTGTAGAGCTGTGATACTATCATGAGTTTGGCTCCTGGGGTCTGAATCCTGTTCAAAGCCCCAGCTGAAAAGATAAAATATTGCACTTTCCAATTCAGCAGTACACTAACATCTTCTACTGCATCCCAAACAATCTCTGCAGCAAACTTCTTGCTGAGATGGAAAACTCTTTAAAACAAGGCCTGGGGACTCATGAGCTTTCTACTCAGTACTCTTTAGGCTCACTCCATGAAAAAGTATCTTGCCTAAAAGAGGCCAAATATCACACAACAGAGCTGGTGGGAAATTCAAACTGTTCTAAGCAAAGAAGTCAATAGAGCTGCTGTAGTGAAAGGTAATGTTCAGAGTGAGATCACCATGTTATGATCTCATGCTGAACATCGGGACTGGTTGGTTGGTTTTTTTTTTGAGGATTATGAAACTAGCCCGAGGCCAGTCTGGTGAGAGTCTGAGAAAGATACAGAAGGATGTTTGGAGAGCCTGGACTATCAGGGCCCTTATTCCCCAAAAAGGGTAACAGAGACTGAAAAAAGATGAGAGAAATGGGAGCTGTATTGTTATTTCCAGTGCTCTTTCCATCCATCCCAAAAATACAAGATCTAGCCCTAGACAGAGAATGTGTATACTGAAGCAGTGAATAAGCACAGGCTACAAAGAGATAACAGGAGAAAATACTGAAGAAGAACAAAATATCTTGCAGGAATAATGGAATTCAGCAGCCAAACCCCAGTTGTTTAGACTGTAGAACAATCTGTGGAAGTGCCTTTGCTTAGCACTTTTAAAATGAGACTCCAAAAAAACAGTTGAAGGTATACTGCTGAGAAACATCTTACATTCCTGGGCTTACGCTAAAGTAGTCTTGCCTGAAGGTTTTCTCATATTTTCATGTTTTCTTATTAATGATTAAAAACTGAAAAGTATCTTGAAATTAGAGCTGTTTTCAAAAGGAAGCCTTTCCAAATTTGGCTTCCTTCAGATTTAAGTTTATGTTGTATTAGTTTCAACTTTTTTAATGACGTTTCATTTATCTGTCAGTGGAAAAATTATTGCAAAATTAACTTACAAAGTCAAACTAGAAATGGGCTTGAGACACAAATTGAAGAACTAAGCTTAAGAGGAATATTTAATTACTGTTCCTTCAGGCACTGGGAGTGGATGCTGAAGGTCAGCCAGGCTTGGGCTCTGTCAAACTGACAAAGAAAGCAACTTTGTATTGAGAAACTTATGTAAAAAACACCTCCCTTTCAGATATTCAGAGACAGAAACTCTCACAATACATACAGTGATCTTCATTCACAACTTGTGAAGTTTCAGCAATATCTGGGTAAGGTACAGGTCTGAAATCAACCTCTACCCAGCTTGGTCTTTCCCCAGTATATCTGACATCTGCTCCAACATTTGCTCTTTGAAACATCAGTCCAAAACACCAAAAGTTGTTTGAGCATTCAAAACACAAATGTTGATTTTTAAAGTCATGGATCCAATGCAAATTTAATATAAAATGGAGTTGGCTATGGATTTACACAGAATCCATAGAAGTTTGAATGCCATGATGGGTGAAAACCATAGCTTTTTCACCTGCTTTTCACTTACAGGCATTTATGGCAATTTGATGCCATTGTTCAAAACCAAAGCTTGAGCCCTCAGAGAGGCAGAATGACCACAAGGAAATATTGACTGAGTGCCTGCTGTCTTCAGCTGCTGAATTTCACACACAGCTTTCCTCAAAAGTATCAGGAAGAAAGAGATTGTATTTCGAATTTAAAATGAAATTTTACTCTTGAACATTACTTTATAACAATGTAACTGTGGAGTTCCATGTTCATCTCAATGCCTTCCAGATCAAATGAACTCTGTTTTCATGGTAGAAAAATGCTTTATTTTTTTTTTCCTCTTTTTTTATTTTTTCCTCCTTCATTGCCAGAATTAGAAATTTAGTCTTGGATCTCAGATCCAAGTCGGATTCTTTCTGGCTCATTTATTGGCAGTCACAAGGATTATACAATAACAATAATGTTGCAATTACAATGGTAAAGCTATGTAATTACAATAATAAATAGACGATGGATTGGCCAGAAAAAAAGTCCAGTTTTCTTGCCTATAGCTAGACTGGCTTTATGAAGAAAAATATCACAAACTTCTATTATGGATTGGAATCAATGACATAATTTTTTTTGTCAGCAGAGAATCAAATGCAATTCAGACACACAGGGACATAAATCTGTTCAGTAAGTCAGTCACCTTTCAGAACACCACTGCTTAGTTTTATTTTTCTCCTTTTGGGTATTTTTTTCTGTCTGGCACAACATAGCGCTAGTAAGTCAGGCATGTTTGGAAGGATTTTAAAGTGAAGCAACAGGACAAAGATCTCTTTTTCTCCCTCTAAATTTTACTTCCCAGGAATGGGCTTGGGTACCCATTTTAAAGACAGGCATGACATGCCTTTATTAGGATTTTCATATGCAGTTCAGGAGTTACCTGCTTGAGAAATGAGAGCAGGAGCTTTCCATGGCTGCATGATGAAATCCTCCTAGCTGCAAAAGCAGTGAAAACTGACCTTTGCTCTCTGAACAAGGAGTCTTCTGGCATGGAGCTTAGTTTTCCTACAGCTCTTCGCAACTGTAAATAGTGTTAGTATACCCTGAATTCAGAGCTTGCAGCACTTTACATTACTATTGTGTATCTTAAAATAAACAACATTGCAAGCTGTTTATTTTGGTGTTACTATGTATGCATTTTTTAAACAGTGGTTACTTAAACAAACGTCTCTGTTCCCACAGCACTTAAAAGCTGCTGTTTGCTCGTTGTGGTTTTTGGGTTTTGTCACTTTTGTTTTGATTGTTTCTGAAAATCACACTGGAGGATACAGAAGACAGGAGTAAGTTGTACTTGTTCCAAGCAAATGCTTCATGTCACAGCTTTTTCTTTGTGCCAGTTTTTTCCATGTTCCTAGCAGAAATAATTTTGGTTTAGCTCAAATGTAGAGATCACCAGTATTCCAGATTGGTTGTAACTGTCCTCAAATGCATTTCTGCAGGCCAGTCAGGCCATGCATTTGTTATCAGAATTTGACCCTGAGATAGTAAGATTGTTTTAATAACATTAGTACTGATTATTTATTCATTGCTCAGCAAAGCAAAAGGTGCAGGGGATGAGAATTTAGGGAATTGAGGGTTTCCACATCTTCTTTCATCCTCCCTCATCAGTCTTCATTCATCCTTCCTAGAAACCTCAAGTGCAGAGCAAACTTCTGTGGTTGGGAATGCTGATAGGAGATTGATGAAAAAGCCATTATCAGACATCAACCTTTCAAAGCCCCACTGCCACAGCTTTGTGGCCCTCTACCTACACAGGAAACCCAGAGGACACTTGCAGGTTGGACGCTGTTCTGCTAGAGGGTTTGGTGATCTACACTGTTTTTCACCTGATCGATGAGCTTTTGGTGATGGCTCTGCTTCTTTCTATGCCATGTATACTGTTCTCATGGTGTATTAGGCTAAATCTTAGCAAAAGGTTAAGGAAAAAGCTTATTTCTCCCTTCCCTCACTCTCCTTCCCTTTGTGAAAGGTGTTTATGGTACCTCATGATTGTGATAGTTATTCTATAGTTGTTTTGGTCCATTTTGCCAATTTTTCCTAGGTAATCTTCAATTAGTCCTTTTTGCTAAGAAAGAAAAATACTCATCTGAGTCTGTAGAATTGTGTCTTAAGGGACTAAGAAATCAGAGGCTTCCTCTGTGTGAATATTGCACTATTACAAGGAAAGCTGAGGATAGCACAGCAAGGCCGCCATCAGAATTTCTTAGCAGAGGCAACACTGGTATAGGTTGATGGGTATGTGTTGTTAAAAATGGGTGGTTATCTTACCAGCTTCTGCCCTCATTTTGGAGTGAAAGTGTGCCTGGGCAGTCATGAAAGTACTGAGGTGATTCCTGTGTGGAAAAGGTTTAACAGGAGTGCTCCAACAAACATGGGAGGCAGCACTAAGCCGTATCAGGTACTGGACTAGCTCAGTCCAGCCTTGAGATCAGAACAGCAGGAGGGTTTGGTTTCCTTGTGCTTGGATACAGCTGAGAACTGAGTCCAAACTATTCATTTGTAGAACTTGTAAAGGTTGACTGTCTTTTTGCAACAGAAGGTAATCTCTTCACTCAACTGCTAATTGCCCCATGATGTTAATCAAGCAAGATTCTTAGATAAGGAAAATTAGTGTTTGAGAAAAATTGTGAATGCAGTTCTTTTGCAACTTGTGTAGACTGTAAACCAGTTTGGCTTCCTTAATTATGGTCTTCAAAGATAAACAGGTTGAAGGGTGTGTTGCAGTCCTTGGCACAAATATAGCATATTTCAGTACTTTGTTGAGCAAGCTGTGTGTTTCTGAGAAAGAAATAAAAAGTTACTTGCATTTTTTAATGTAGTTAAGATTTATTATTTTTTATTTATAGCTCAGCAGGCATTGATTTTCAGTGCTGTGTAAATGTTCATTTGCTTCTGGACTTCAATACCCTGGATAACAACCCCTGCTCTCTCAGCAGAACTGTGACAATTAAGGATGAGGGGAGCATTTGATAGAGAAGTGGCCAACAGCACAGCAGTCCAACAGCAGTTGGACTGTGTCATTCTATCTACTGAAGGAGGACAGTATAATATACCAGTGTACCACAGCTTTCCTTTTCACTCCTAACCTTTTCATCTAATCTGCAGAGCTATTAGCTGTTTTTTATTTTTCACCTACTGATAATTTTTCTCCTAACCAACCATGAGTCTTCCACAACTTTTCTTCTGCTTCACTCACTGAGATATGGATTAAATCTGCTTCAATGCTAATACATACATTTAAAATAGTTCTGCATGCTTTTTTTAGTCTAAATTCTATGCCAACAGTGTAATTTGTGACCAAAATTACTAACATCATTTACATCTGTAGGTGAACATTCCACCTCTTCTATCTGAGAGACAGAAGATGGCAGAATGATTAAAATATTTTAAATTATGTTAACAGAAATGAAAACTACTTAGTGGCAGCAAGATTTTGTGAGAAGGAGCAGGTAACATTAAATATTTTAAAAGTATTCTAAGAAGTGCTTTTTTCTTAGTTTTCACTAAATAAAATCTGCTCTATTGGCCAGACAAGTGCTCCACTGAGCCAGATAAGGGCCAGCAGTGAGTGGTGATGAGGCCAAGAAATGATGCAAGTGTAGGAAGATCCCAGAAGTCCCAGTATTTTTTCCAGGCTTCTGGTGGGCAGAAGTTTAAAGACTTTCAGAGCTGGAAATTTGCATCCAGATTGTAATGCTTAAAAGCCATTGATGCATTTACATTTTATTTTCAGGCCTGCTATGGACCAAACCATATATTCATGAGCTACAGTTGGAAGAGCTTAATTTTGGATTATTTGAATCATTGAGGTTGAGGACATTTATTAGACTATTTTCTGATGTGGAATGGGAATGGGACATTTGAATAAGCTTCACATTTCTTGATGTGTGGACCTAGCTTTCTAAACTGTATTAAAGAAAAAAAAAAAGAAAGAAAGAAAGGAGAGCCAGGATATCAGTTTACACATAATTTTAAATTAAACCTGCTTTCTTTCATGTAGCAACAGGAAAAACTTAGCAGCCCTGCAGTTTTCTAAGAAATTTTCATGAAATATTGGGAAATCTTTTTCCTCTTCATTTGAAGGGAACCCTGATTAAAACTCTAACCATTCCATGTCTTTTCGGTGTCCTATTCTCCATTGCTCTGATCCTCTTCACGTGATTGATTCTGGCAAAATAAAGCACTGATCAACCCATACATTTGGTAGAGTGCTTTTAAATAAATATCCCTGCTGTGTCCTGGTAGAAAGCATTCACACAGTTTTGACATAACCTAATCATGTGCAAAGCTAAACCTCTAGTAGCCAGCTCTTGCAGACATTTTTTTTTTCCCTTTTCCCCTCCCTTCTTCTTCACATGGCCCCTTCAGAGCTGCTGGAGGGCGTTGTTGAGAAGTTGCTACCGTTGATACAGTTGCTATTAATCACAGTCTGCCGTGTTGTGACGCAGGTTCTAATAACATCCCATTGAGCTGCCCTTGTATGCTGGAGGCTTACCAACAGCACTAGGCCTTTGATATTCATCTCACACCAGGATAAAGAAAATGTAGAGTTAAAAAAAAAAAAAAAAAACCCAACTGCAAATAGGCAAAGAACAAAAAAGGGGGGAAACATAGCAAAATCAAAAACAGACATGCTTTCTGTGTGCTGCTTCGTTTACCATGGGAGCAGCAAAGCTATAAATCTCTGCTGTGTTGTTTGAAAATTGAACATGAGGCTGCTAAATTTATCATTCATTCTTTGTTGTTTCTGGGTAGTAGCTGCCTGACTTGGCTGACTTTGGTTTCTGTCCCCTCCTCAATAACAATTTTTGTTGTCATCGTTGTTTCAATACATTACACACGCAAATCACAATTTTACTGGATCAAAGAATATTGGAGGATTTAGTAAAGTGCTCATAAAGGGGAGGAGGAACAAATTTGCTGCATGTTACACATCATGCTTCCTTGGCAACTGACTCCCTCACATTCATAATTACAGGAACATAATTTTTAAAAAGCAGCATGGGCGGGGGGAGGGAGAGGGAGCACTTCCTTTGGTTAAAGACATTCACAACTTTTTAAAAATGTGAGTCTTTGAAAATTAGAAAAAAAAAGTTCACCCATATGCTCTGTAAAGATTAAACCTGGAGCCTGATAGAACTGCACAATCACCTTCTTTTGTTAGCACTTCTTGTCCATGTTGTACTGCAAAGAAAAAAAGGTGGAAAGCAAGCCTGCTACAGATGTGACTGGCTATGAATATTCATGAATAACATTGCTCCTCCTTTTCTACTGGCATCCAAGCCATTCTGATCTCCCTCTCTTTTTTCCTCTTCTCCTTTCCATTCCCTTTCCTTCCTCAAGACTGAACAAGACTGCAGTTTTATTTCGGTAACAGCCTGGTACGATACAGTTATCAGTGGTCTCCTAAGCCTTTTCTTTCCATTAGGAAAAAAAAAAGGAAAATAAGGAAAAAAGAAAAAAAAAAACCAAAAAAACAAAGGAAAAAAGAAAAAAAATTGTAATTATCCACAGTTTTATGAATCCACCTCCCCTTAATGTTCATTATTTAAACCAGCAGCAATTACAAGTTCAAAGGGGTTTAGAGGGCCAGCAACCCGCATAATCACTGCCAAATTAAGCGGGACTCATTCGTCACAGAAGAGTACACTCTGAGCAGTGAATCATGCATGCAGTGACAGGCACTGATTTACATAAAGACGAAATCTGTGCCCTCTAGGGCTGAGTGTTACTTTATCTCAGTGGCCCTGTGATATATGCATTTTCTTTTGGTGTTAGGAAGGTTCAGAGACTGATGCTCTCTAATACATTATATTTTATTCTCACTAGCATCACTACTACTGCCTAAAAAATACTAATAAAATAGTGCCTACACTAATTCATATATATGTGTATTTAGCTAACACTAATCAAAACTTCAAGCCTCTTGAGTTTTTAAAAGCAAAGTTTTGTCCAGAGAAAAAACCCTTTTCTAATCTGTTACAGTACTTATGAACCTCTTGAATAAGTTTTTATTCCATTACCAATTTGCAGGTCAAACACTCATTCTTGAAAAAGACTACTTTTATTCTCCACTGCCTCCATTTTATTCTCCATTTCCTCCCCTGCCCCCCACAGTGATTTAACATAATATTTTTTGAGTCATTATAAGTACTTGTACATATGAGTACAAGTACGGTGTCAGAGGGCTGAGGCTGAATGCATTACATTATCCCTAGTTTGCTGACTATCCAAGGTGTTTTAGGTCAGTGTGGTTCCTCCTGACAGAGACATGCTGTAGGGTCTGGAACAGCTGTGTCCATGAAGGGCATCTATACATCTGGCAGCAGAGGAGGAATCCTTCCTGTGTGTTAGAAAGGTGTACTTTACTTTTGTCACGCTGCATCGGATTCTGGACTGTTTAAAGGTGCTTTTATATTCTGCTTGAAGACCAAGTTCCACTCACTCCGTTTAGCTACACCCACTGGGGTGAGTTCCTCACACAGGCAAGGTGAATAAGTCATGACCCTTCAGGTAGTAGATGCATCCACGCAGGGAGTAGCTATATTCTGATACTGCCATGACACAGGAAAAATAGTAGTTTTAGTAGTTTTTGTGTAATCATTTCTCACTTTGAGCTGTGTTAGCTGTGACTCTTTTCTCCACCACAGCAGGATTGTGGTACAAACAGGATATACAGTAGTTTGGAAATGGTACTTAACTCTCCTCCCTTAGGGGTGCCTCCTCAAAGTTTATTTAGAGATGCACTAGCTGCAATTTATGAGAGGCCTCCTTAACGTATAAAGGCACGTTACATGAAAGAGTATAATTCCCAGCTGTCACTGAGACACACGAGAGCGACCCCAAAACATCTGTCTATGGCACCTTGACACAGATGCTGTTTCTACACCAGCTCTGGTGCAGATAGGAGGTAGCTGGTGGTGTCAGAAAGCAACAGCTGTCAGATCAGCTCTTCTTTTGCTTTGACATGTTACTGCACTCAGGACTGTGCTCTAGATCCAGCATTGCTGCCTCTCCTCCTCCAGTTGTGTAAGTCTGGGTTTGGTCCCATTAGGTCACGTCAGTGGTGGAGAAAAGCAGCAGTGTTCTGTATGTGAATGCACAAGCTCATTTTTTGCACAATGTCACTTGCATATGAAAGAGATGCAATATTGCATGTACAAAGCACACAGGAAAATGACGTTTGCACACATCATTGCACTTACGGTGCAAGTGAATGTGCATCTGTGACGTCCACTTCAACACTGTGTCCTCTGATAGAAGCTGTTGAAGAATTTTAATAATTTAGGTATACTTTAAAACTAGTCACAGAATCTTTTAACTGGATTGCCTACAGTATGTTTAGTGAGGACACTGTAATTCTTATGGACATAATTTAGGTTCCACTTTTAGGTAGTAGTGCACATTACTAGGAAACAACTTTATGGTTGGTAAATAGAAATTGTACACTGAATCTCATATGGATATAATTTACGCCATCAGATTAAATGGAAAGTTAGTGAAAGGAAGATTATAATGTAGACTAAGAGTTTTTTGTGATAGTCTATAAATGAAAGTGGAGCAAAGCTCTTATGTGATGACAGCAGAATTGTGTGAATTGACTGGTTTAGGTTTATTCTATTATGCAATATGGAGTTCATGAGTCACTGAAGTCTATCCTAAGATCAATATTTGCAATATTATGTATCAAATAACTAATTTCTACATTTTTATTTCATTAAATGCTTAAAAGATGTTAAATTACTATTTAAATGTTGGAAAATTCTTTAATGTTACATTATATTTTCAAAGAAGATAGAAAGTAATGTATTGATCGATGATGGAGAGACATGGAAATGAAAACCTTTTTGCCATATTGTACTCTTCTTTGCTTTATTGAATCAGGACATTTTAATGTGAAGGACTTGGCTTCTAGGAGTCACAGTGGCATGTCACAGTCTTTCTTTGGATATTTCTGGCTTCCACGTACTGAGTTTAAATTTCCATATGTTAATTGTTGTCTTCTACAGAAAAGTGAATTGTTGAAATATTTTAAATAATGTGCCCAAAAAAGAGTTGTCTGAAAGGAGTTGCAAAGCCTTTGCCCATGTAATTTCTCACTTTGAGTTCACTCATCTTCATCAGCACTTTAAGTTAAGATGTCAAATTTTGTTGACATGGCTTTTAAGAACTGCTGCAGCAGGATTCATATTTTGTCATAGCACCAAAGGTTTTTGCCCTTAAAGTACAGGAGAGTACTGGTTTTGGCTGGACTTAGAAAATAGCACATGGGCATGCCTGGAATTGAGACAGTGGAGTTGTCTCATCCACATCTACCTCATTTTAAACTTAAAAGACTAAACTTTGGCACTGGTGGGACTTAGCAAGGTACTGGGATTCCAGGATGCTGGGTCCCAAGGCTATTTTCAGCAGTGGCCACTGCTCTTGGCCCTGAGGGAAAGAAAAACAATGAAAAGAAAGTGGCATTTTGATTTGAAATCTAATTTATGTAACTATGTACAAAACTGTGCAGCAGTGTCCCCTCAAACCCAGAAATCTGGGATTCATAGCAGTATCAGGGAGGTATGTTGATCTCCATAAAATGTTGTGTTTTGGCTTGTTTTTAAACTTGGTCATCCGTGCTTTCAGCCCTACTAACTGTGGTGTGGCCAATATGGTGAATGTATTTAAATACTTAACACAGTAAATATCTTATTTTCTTTCACCCTTGATCTTGTGCACCAGCTTTTATATTTAATTTATTTTGATTTCTCTGTTTTAACAATGGATATAGACTGTTGGGAAAGGCTTGGAGGATATAGTTTCTTCAATGACGAAATTCTCTTGGTCTAGACTGTATGAAATCTTGATGCAGTACAGGACTAAAGTACCCATCAATGTTCCTTTTATTGAACGTGCTTCATATATTGTAGTAAGGTTACATGTATCCACATAGGTTGTTATGAAAAACTTAACATGCCACTGATGTGCACTGAGGGTCAGTTAATTGTGTAGATGCCCCAAGACTACAGCAATGACTGGAGCACACTGTAGTGGTCATATGAATCCATCTTGACAGGTTTTCAGCCAATAGCCTAAGGTAAAATCCTTCTGTTAATAAATATGTGCAGATAAATAAGATATTTTTCTGTCTTTATAATTTATAAATCTTGGTACTGTAGATATAGGGACAGACATCTAGGAAAGATTAAAAATTAAACTGGCATATGTTTTACCATAACTGATAAGCACATGTTGTGTTCTTCTGTGCAGAAGTATCTTGTTGTGCAGTCCAGAAGCATTCCCAGAAGAGAGCCTTATTGAGCCTCTTTTTCTCCCAAGGGAATGGGGCTTTTTTCACCTTTCCTGCACCACCTTGTGTTGCATTAGCCAGAGGCTTTTCCTGGCCCTGCAAGCATCAGTTCTCCTTTGAGCAGCTTTTTCCAATGCCATCTCTCAGTCCAGTAAAGCATCCATGTCCTCCGTCCTTGTGCCCTGGCCACAGGAAGATTTGCATGGCAAGCCTTCACTTGGTGCTAATGACATGCAAGGAAATCCAGCTTTTGCTGGCAAGCCTAATGTGCAGACTTAAGAGCACCGTCTTTTTATTGTGGTGTGTTTGGCCTAGGCCCCTACTTCTGCTCAGAAATTAATGATCTGCATATTCTGAATGCCACAAAAGGCACCTTTAAAATGTTGATTTCCACCTTTACTGAATTTAGCTCTGAAGGAATCAGTGCCTGCAGTGTTTGGATAACAATACTGTTTTCTTTAGTTGCTATGTATAAATTTGCAGATGCCCCTACAAAATTGTTTGATGCATCTTTAGAATCTGTTTCAAACTCAATCTCAAAAGAAAGTAGGAAAGGGAGTCCTATGTAAGCACAATGCAATGGTCACTGTACAGTGAGCAGCTAACATGAAGATTAGTAAAGACCCCTAAAATTGGGCATGCACATATCAAGCTACATCCTGAGCACATGTGTGCTCCACTGATTTCTAGATGTACTTCTGAAGAGTCTGTTATCAGCCAGTAGATTTACAGCAACTCTGAGTCCTTCAGTTTATACTGTTTTGTTTATACTGAGGCTCTTGTAGCCCCTGACAGTTCCTGGAATCAGGGAATGACAAAAGTCACCTCATCATCACCATGCTTATGAACTGAGAACAATTTTTTGGACCCAGTTTTTCCTGAAATGGAAATTCTTTGATTTCCTCTGACACTTATTGATGCTTAGGTGGCTTCTCCAGAAACCAACCATGCAGAAGAATTCAGAGTTTTTTTTTCTTTTTTTGGCTTCTAGTCAGCATCCAGAAATCAAACTTTAAAAACCAGTCTATGTCAACTAAAAGAAACAGATGTTAATTCTTGTCATGGTATTTTGCAGTTTTTTTATGTTAACTGTCCACACCCTCAGGGTTTTTTAATAGTTTTTTAAATCAGTATCTGTAATATCTGTACCAAAAAACCTAAAAGGGTTGTTACAATTTTCCAGCAAATGAGAGACTTCATCTTTTAACTGCTAGAAACTTCAAGAAAGATTTAAAATTATTTTTGACAGTGGGTTAGCATGAATGAAAGTCTTTAGATAAAGATCCCACCTGATTTTCTGAAGCACTTAAAATAGTTCCAGAAAATTTTTGCTGTGGCTTATTGTAGAAATAAGTGGATATGTGAATAACCTTTCTGGTGGAAAGGAATGCTACACAAAAGGGTTCAAAGATGATAATTAAGTTTTATTTTGATTTTGGTTGTGTTTCTAAAATCAAATTTCAGTCTTAATATACCAAGAGCAGTGATCATCCCTATATTTAAGAAACTCTTTCTTTCTAGTTTATTGATGGTAAGCCAGCTAGATTTTTAACTGTTTGAATGAATATCAGACAAAGGAGGTCTAGCAAGAGTATGGCTTCACTGTTATAGATGACTTCAATACAATTTTATCTTCTAGCCTCATGACCTTACCTCCAGTTGCAAATACCATTTCTGCTACTGGACCTCAGCTAGGTTTGTGTCCCATCTCAGAAACACCATGGCTTCAGCTGGTATCATGAAACTTTGTTTAGGCAGCACAGTCCTACATCATTGCTCCTGACGAGCCCAGGGTAGGAATCCAGATTCATTTGTTCTGGGAAGGTTTAGAGTAGAGAAGCATCCACTTTGTTTACCCATGTTATGCAAAACATAATTTTCCAGGTAGATGCAAATAACACTGACAATAAAATAATTTTTAAAATCGATTTCTTTATTTTTTTTTTTAATTGAGGCTACCATTCCTTTTTAGTGTTCTTTCTATAGACTGTTCTGAAACTAATTCACAGCTGTACAAATGATAGTTAGATGTATTTATCTGTGTATGTAGCTTAAATGACTGTTGCTAACTGTATGCTATTTGGAATATCACCATGTGTACTGTTAGAGAAGCTGTATGTATGATAAACTCAATCCCCTAAATACAGTGTATTGATAACAGATGTAAGCAGTTTGCCTATGTACCTTGCATAAATTATATGAAAGAAAAAATATTAGGTCATAAGATCATTAATTCTCATTGTTTAATGAGAGGTACTTCAAGACTGAGGTCTCCAGGCTTAGGATACAACCAAGTGGGACTGATCCAAGATCTTCAGAGGCAGTGTAACATAAGGTGTTGCCATATTGATGAAATATCTGGGGTACATATCAAAAACCCCAACTGCTCAATCAACATAACAGCATTTTACATGCTTCATTGTTGAAGATTTTTCCTATATGGAAATATTAACATTCTTTTTTTCGCCTATGTTAAAAGACAACAAGCTGGAGTATCTGAGCAGGTACTCCAGTACTGTAAATGAGAAGCACCAAGGTTGGTGTCTGAGCTGCAGGGCAAAAACCAGCAGGGCAGCACTTACACCAAATTTAGTGTTGTCAGATCACTTGGTTTCACCAGAATGGCTTTGGTTTACTTTCCTCAGTGCACTTTAAAAGTTGCTTAGTCCTTCAAGAGTTTCTACTCACTTCCTAATCGGAAGGAACAAAGTCAAACCTATGGAAACTATGTACACAATTGGCAAGGACTTCACAACTGGTGTGTCCTTTGGTTCACAGACTAAACTTGACCTATATGTGTATAGACACGTGTGATTCATTAATGGTTATGGGGAGTTTTCTGATATGACTTCTCATGCATGTCTCATACAAATAAAATAAATTATGCAGCCTTTTGACATGATTTATATACTTGGAACTCGATCCAAGTCTCAAAAAAAGCTAATGGAGAGTCATCTGAGAACTAAAGCCAAAAAAAGATAGTCAGTCACAAGCTTTCAGTATGGAAAGGGTAGGCTTGGATTTTGGCAAGAGTTTTTGGTTTAACAGATAGCTATTTTAATTAAGTTGCCCTTGAAGATGTTAGAGATGCCTAAAGACTGACATCTCTCTGCTTAAACACCAACAGGAGTCATTCAAATCAAAGAGGCAACCAAGCCTTTCCACAGGGTCTAGAATCAAACCTGTCTTGAAAGTTACTCTGCTGGAATGCTCTTCAGTGCTTTCAGCTGAGACAGACAGCAAATGTGTCACCAGGGTTGTGGGCAGGGTATGCAAGGCAAACATTTGTGCACAGAGGCCAGGATTTTGAAAGATCTCAGTGAAAGTGGTGAGCACTGTTAAAAACTCATCCTTTGACATCATGGTTGGTTCTAAACCTGGCCATGGGAACGGATTTGAAGTTATTTTCACATAGGTCACTCAGTGCAGCCACTGAGTGAAAGATTCACTGATTGATTCAGCTTCAAGTCAGTGTCAGAGCAGAAATACAAGAAGTTAAAGACATGCACTGGCGTGATTTTGAAAATCTTTTGACAAATCTATAAGAAGGCCCCATCTTCAAATATTTACATAGAAAGTGAATAGGAAAATTCTTTTCAATAAATCTCTGGATCAGCACTATATCAACAAGCAGTATGTTAGATTTCTACAAGGGCTATTTTTATTATATATGCATTTAACAGACATACTGCTATTTTGAGGGGAGAATTTTTTTTGATGAGCAGGAAAGATAAATGTTCCTCTGAATGAAGGAAGGGATGGAAAGTTGTAGAGTACTCAGTGTGATAAGTATTAGAGAGGTAAGACTTGAGAGAGGAATGTAACACTGGAATTATTTAGATAACTTGTCTTGAAGTTTCTAAGCCATCAAAAAAGATAATAAATATCAAGTGAAATATTTGTACTTCAGTTGCATACCATGTGCAGTGGGAAGATAGCTCAGCCTTTTTTTTTAAATTTTTGTTAGGCAAACAGATATTTCAGATACTGGATCCCTGAAGGCAGTTGCCAAAATTAAGGAACAACTAAAACTGAACATTTAGGAAGTTTGGGCTATGTCAGCAGTATGAAGTTTAGAATGCCATCTTTTGTGACAGAAGTATTGCAAGTGGGATCTTCAGACTTCACTGAGACAAGAGCAAAGTTCTCTCATTAACCAGCTATATAGCAAACTTTTGCATATTCAAAAATTAAATACAACACTGGTGTAGTGTTATGACCTCATACACAGACAATAGCTAGGCTCAAAAAACTCTTTGTAAGTTGCTAAGGGAAGGACATTGAAGGTAGAGGATGCCAGATATTTCTTCCCTCTCTCTTCCAGTCTCTATCAGCTTTGTGGTGAATGAAGCTTGTATCCTTTCACTGGAAGGAGTGAAATTTTTATGTATTCATACAATTAAAGGCTGCATCATGTTTTGTATATGCAATGGGTATTTTCCTGGGGCAAAGAAGTAACATTTCCTCCATCCTATTATGTGATTGCAGCTGAGTTTTAGGTCTACCACAATGAAAATAACACATTTTAAAAAAGACCCAACCATGAAATTTTGAATCTTGTTAACATCCCTAACTGCAAGAACCATCGACATCGTCAACATGTGCTAGCATGGTACAGTACAGTACAGTGCAGGAATCTTCACTCACCACTTAGATGCAGATACTTCTGTGATACCTTCCACTGTTAAAAAAGCCCTAGAAGTACAAAACATAGCACAGAAGCAAGGGTAAACACAACAACACCCTGTGAAGTTGTGGGAGGAAACTTATATAGGCAATGGGGATTTGGTGAGAACACTGTGGTTAACATTTGCACTTTGTAATTTTCAGTGTTTTGCAGACTATATCAAGAAATGTTACTAATCATAATAGAATTTGGTCCTTTACACCTTTTCAGTCAGATAAAGTGGGAATAACATTTTTTAAATTGTATTGGGAAAAAAAAATTGCAAAATGTCTCACCTGATTTCCTTAAGGCTCAAACCACGTCTCTCACTAAATCCGTAGTATATGGCAGTGCCTAGTAACTAAGAAAACCAGATTGCTGCTTTGATAACAACAAAGATGTTGTTAAGGCTGTCTTTACACAGATTTGTGCAGCACTGAACGTAATGATGAATCTTTGTTGGGAACCTTGAACTACAGTGGTTAAGAATAATGAAGGATCAAAGATGAACTCAGGTGCCTGACCTTAGACAACATTGAGAGAAAATGTCATTCTGACTTTCCACCAGTGCATTAAAAGAGAGAAAAATATTAACATATTTTCCAGGCTGGTATGTCATGAATTGAGAAAACTGGACAATAGAGTACATTTACCCTTCCCTTTCTCATCCTTCTTACCCCAAAATAAACTATTTTTCTAATTTTCTCTCTCTTCTGTTTGTTTTGTGGGACTCAGAACTATTGGTCCAGCAGCTGTCAGAGGTCCAGGTGGAACTCTTTCACCCACCAGCATTTCTGCAGATTCTTCTATCTGGCAAATGAGTATTTCTCTTGCACCTCTATCCATCAAAATATTGTTTCTAGCTTCAAAAAGGTTCACTTCTCAAAATAATCAGTAATTTCAGAATTGCCAAATTTCCACCTCCTACTTTCACGCAGTTGATGAGAAGTCTAGTGGAATCTTGGTTTCTTTAATATAATCAAATGTAAATGAGATAAGATTTTGGATATTATTCACAAATGGTGTTGTGTAAGCCCAAGTGACCAGTGGAAACTAATTATGTGATAAGAGATCATGTAGGAATTGTGAACTGGGGTCTCAGGATAAGAGATCAATAGAAAATCTCATCAGACTGTCAGTATAGAGGTTTGTTGACTATGCAGCCTTCTTTCCCACAGCCATCTGGAAATTCACAGGCTCCATTAACTTCCAAGGGTAGATTATCAAAACAGGTGCATTGCACTGTCAAGAGAGAAATACCCTGAAGAGAAACTGAAAAATACTGTGGGCGTTCTGTGTGAATTCCGTTGTCCTCAAACTACAGATTAATAATAGAAATAATAATTAATGACAGAAATAATACATTAGGTCATGCTCTAGTGCAGGGTGGTCAGTTGGAGCAAAATCTATGCAAAGCAAACTTAGTTGTAATTATGAAAGCCAGAAATTCTGAAATAAACTGGAAGTAATATTAGCGATAAAACAACTGTGATAGCAACAGACAAAACCAATTTAAACAATTGCATCAGTTCAAAAAAGGCTTTATTATTAATAGAGCACAAATTTCTGAACTTAGTTTCCCTGAAAAATCTTGGTTTGGAAATTACTGAGAAGGCTGAAGATAACATGTGTATAGAAAAGTACCTCAGATGAATAAATAAATTCCTTAGGCAAATGTATGTTATAATTTTTATAATCTCTATATTTGTTGTTGTTATACTTGTCTATTTATATTTCAATGAATGAAAGTAGCTGATTTTGCTGCCTTTGTTTTTTACACAGCAAATTTAAATGTAGAAAAGTCTGTCTGCAGTTGTATGTCAGAATCCACAGCACTTGTAGAGAGTCCCATTGAAATCCAAATATGGATATGGGAGATCAAGCTGAAATCTGTTGGAGGGGGAGCAATATGACTTCATTGCCCTCTATCGCCATTCTTTTTTTTTGGCTGCCTTGCAGTGAATAATCAACTGAACTTGGATGGCAAAGAGAAGTTGCTATATAGGCTGCTGAGCTCTACAGCTAGCAGACCTGCCAAGTCTTAAACACTGAGAAAGAGACATTTGTCTGACTTCTTTCACACTGTCCCATGTATTTTCAGAAAACAAGTCATGCACTTGCAGCTTTACTTTTGGGCCACACGATTTCTGTTCTGCTTCAGGATCCCTTGTGCCAGACAGACCTATAGACAGTTAGCTGTAGCCTGGGCCATGGGAAATCATGGAGTGGGAGAGAAACTGCAGCACCAGGCTGCTCTTTAGAAGTGTAAATCTAGCAATCAAAAGGGCCCTGACAGAGCCATATCTGGTACATGGACTCTCTGCTGTTATGTGAGGGGCTACATGCCTCCCACACAACTTTCCCCCTTTTTCTTGTTCTGCAGCGACCTGACATGCAGGGTCACATGCACAGAGGCCTTTGGAAGTTGAAAGGTCTACAATGCCACTGTCTAGCTGGAAAGAATATGCTTCTTGTATAAATATTAAGACCACAGGTCTAGGATTAATTCCTGTGCTTTCAAAAAGCACTAAACCTGGGCTCAAGTAAGTGAAAATAGATTGCAGGCAACCTTCTGCAGCAAGAAGCATGTCCTGAGAGTTAGCATTGATACTTCAATTAATTTTCTCATAATCAGAGTAATAGTCTCTTTTGCCGTGGTCTGGAGGGAGAAAGTCTTCCTAGGTTAAGTTTCTGGGAGCCCTTATGGATGCTGATATCCATCACAACCCTCTGTCATCTCCTCAGCTCATGCCATAAGCAGTTGACATAGCACTGAAAACAGTAGAAATAAATTATTGAGCAGCTAATATGGTCATCTCATTTTTTTTGAGTCTGTCTTCTATGTCCTTCATTCATGTCCTCTTTTGTGGTGTTTTCATTTCAGAAAAATGAGTTTTCTGAGCTTAAAATGAATGCTAGCAAGACCAAAAAGCATACCTGTGAATAGTTACCACTAGTGGTACGTCTGTTCAAAAACCCTTAGTAATAATTTTGCACCTAACCAACACCAGGTATTAGAGGGAACTGTAAAGAGCAATGCTGCAATTTTCTTTTTTCTTTTTGCGTGGGATACCAAGGCTAGTCAATAGAGATCCTTTACTGAGCTTTCCAAACCTTCCTTTAGACACCACATTGGATACAATATTTCCAGGGCCCATTCTCTCATATGAGAGCATGAGAGATGGTGAAAATACCACAGTAATTAACATCTTTTGAGCTATGGTTCCTGGATTACATTTTGAGCTATCATTCCAGTACATAGTGGAGGAGGTCCAGTGAAGGGCCATGAAGATGATTAAGGGATTGGAGCATCTTGCTCTGTACAAAGAAAGGCTAAGAGAGCTGGGACCCTTTAGCCTAGAGAAGAAAAAGCTCAGGGGGAATCTCATCAATGTATAGGAATACCTAAAGGGAAGGTGCAAAAACAGAGAGCCACTCTCTTCCCAGTGGTTCCCAGGGATTGGACCAGAGACTACAGGCACAAACTGAAACACAGGAAACACTCTGTGAGGGTGACTGAGGACTGGCATAAATTGCCCAGGGATGTTGTGGAGTCTCCATCCTTGGAGATATTCAAAAGCCATCTGGACCTGCTTCTGGGAAACCAGCTCTAGGTGACCCTGACTGGGCACAGGGGTCAGACCAGATAACCTCCACATATCCTTTCCAACCTCAGCCATTCTGTGATTCTGTGAATAACAATGCTCTTTGTTTGCATGTCTTAATTTAATTTGTTATTTTCTCGTTCCTTATGCTTTACACTGGGGGAAAGTTGATGTTTGAATTTTATTTGTTTTGTTTTGTTCTGTTTTGTTTTTTAAACTATGTGCCAAAATTAATTTCATTTCAGAAAGGGAGCTCCATAGCTATTTTTAGAGAAAACCTAACTCTTGCATCTTCTGCAGGCTTAGAAGACGTTTTTTCACAAAGGTGCATTGCCTTCCTTTACTGTTAGTATATTCCTTTGAAGAAACCAAGGGAAGATTTGCCTCCCATCACATCAGTGTGATCTAAGCTATAAATGCAAAAGTAGCACATACCATTTGGATTCACTTGTCAACAATAGCTTGGGCATTCAGGAGCATTCCTGAGAATGCCAAGGTACTAGGAATAATGGGAATTTTGTGTAGCAATAACCCCAAAATCAGTGCAGTTTGTGGCACTTGGAAAGCTCTGTTGGGGAGGCAGTTGGAGAGAAAGATTGGAAAGGATGCAGCTGGATTTCTGAAAGACATGTTTACTGCTAAACCTCACCTGGCAACTTTATGAGGAGGGAGAAGCACAGCTTTGGGCAAGCAATGGGAAAGCAGTTATGGAAAAATCAGCTGGTCAAAAAATGAGGAAGTTGAAGTCTGAGATGTTTGAGATATATATATATATATGTATATAATGTAACATAGGTATGTCATAGGTATGTGCTATTGGTCATCAAGACCAGGGGAGTGTAAAGAGGAAGAGTGTGGTATTTTTTTCACTACAGCGTACATCTTAAATTAATCTAGATGCTAGGGCAAATCAGCAAAGACTCATCAATCGGTACCAGATTAGCTTTACCTTGTTCAGGTAGTATAGCGCACAGGAAAATTTATCAGAGTTAAGTCCTATCCAGTCCTATTTAAAAGTTCTAGATTTTTCCATCCAGACATTTCATCTCTTTGCTCACATAGACTTCCAAAGAATTTATCCTGAGGGGCTATTTCTTCTTGCATTGCAGTTACAAGGCATTAGTTCATGCACTGCCGGTATGTCAAAACGTGTAGCTGATAACTTGGTTACATCATTAGTTATTCCTACCTCAGGTGGAAAAAAAATAGCTGTCTTGAAGCGCTGCTCGGAGTGCATGTTCTGCAGATTCTCACAGAGGGACCTGTGGTTACCTCAGCCTGATGATTGCTCTGCATTCCTCTGATGTAGACACCAAGAGCTGTTGAAAATAATTGAGACACTTGTCAACAGAGTGGGAGACTGGACTTCATCAAAACTGTTTTAGTCTCCCGGACTGATGACCTTTTGATGGAGTTTGTTTTAGTTAGGAATTAAGTGTCCAATCCTGTGGAGTGTGAAGCGCCTTCCCTGAGGTGCCGAGTATCCCTGTTTCTCTTGCGGTCGCTCTGGCGCTAAGCGTCTCTGTCAAGACACTGAGCACTTTGCAGAACAGGACTTCAAACTGCTTTGGAAAGGAGAAGCAAGGTTTTCACTTCTGTTTTTTAAGAATGAATTTAAATTTGAAATACAGAATTGCTATGGGTAATCCTCTGTTCATTGAGAATGAAAGCTATAAAGGAAACTAATTTAGCAGATCCAAACCAGAATCACTTTGTTAGCTAGAACTGGGGTATAAAGGCAGGTACATTAATGCAGAAAAAAATACGTGCATGCCATTTTGCAGAAGAGGAATTCCAAAAAGAGTGCAATTCCTCAATTGTCCTCTGCAGTTAATATTAGTATTATAATGCTGATCATAATGTTTAAAGAAAAATATAAGGTTTCTGACTTGTTATATGTTTCCAATTTTTTTTATTGCTGTAAACTGAGCCAGCTGATGAACAACCTCTAGGGAAGAGACAGGATCCCCCTTGTTTCCTGTTCAGCCTTGCTCCAACAAAAAGCTAATGAAAGAAAAGAACGTAATGGCTTTGCAACCCTGGTAAGAGGTTCAGAGAGTTCACAGGTCAATTGATTTCTAATCTTACTTTATGTTATATTTCAATCAAAAAACCCCAACCCAAAACAAAACCATTCCAGTCCCACAGTGCAAAGGTATGTTTGGCAACAACACCCTGATTTTACATTATCTTTGAAAATTAAGTGTTCAGCCTCTCTCAGCAGAAGGACACTGTGAAGCGTGGCAGTGAGCATTCTAAGCAATTTGAAAAATTGTTCTGTTTAGCAACGTCAATATGGATAGCAGTATATAAGCATTTATGCGCACACACAAATATATTTCAAGGTGGAAATATTTAATTAGCCCATCTGCAAGCATAAATAGCCAATCTGCATTCAATACAGTCTCAATTAATTTAGTCAAAATTATGCCATTGACCATTTCTTTACTGCACTGTCTCAGAAGGGAGAAGGGAGACATATTAGTTGCATCACTGTAGAGCAATGAGATTTCTGTAAGTCGTGATCTGCTGGCATGTAATAACTCGATCTGCTTCATGCAGACAAAATATATTAAAAGTATGGACGAGTGAAGTTTGTGCCCCAGGGAGAAGGCAAGATAATGCATTGAAATTGTTCAGAGGTAGTTAGATACCTAATGGTCTAATATGTGAGCTATGTGAGGTCTGGGGTCTGGTTCTCATAAATTCTGGCTAGACTGATCCTGTAATTTCAAGCAAAGGATAAAAGCGTTAACCAGAGTCATCAGTGTTCAAGGTCCATGATGCTGGATATTATTCATGTAAAGATTCAAGAAAAACACTAAAAAGAAAGCTCTGGAGCATATGTGTTTATATATGACAATATATGTACATATTAAAATACGTGCTATATTCCTTGTGTACGTACTGATATATGCACAGGACCATGCACACAGTAAATGTCTACATTGGTATATGTACTTGCTAACGACTGAATAGCCAAAATAAGAGCTTTTTGTTGTGTGTTTTGTGTGTTTGTTTGTTGCGTGGTGTGGTGGGGGCTTTTTTGTTTGTTTGGTTGTTTTTAATCTCTTTAGCAAGTTAATCTATGGAAAAACAAAAATCTAGATCTCATTTTACTACTGCTACTTTGTAATATACATTGTATATCAACAACATTTTTACACTTGGCATCTACTTTTTTTTTTAAGTTGCCTTGTGTTAATACATATCAGCAAAACTTGCTTATGATTACAGCAAAACATGGTTAATGCATGCTGATACACTTGTTTTCTCACTTTATACAGCAACTCTCAGCATATTAAACTAGTGAGGTCACTCCAGTGGCTGAATAGTTGCCACCCAGCATGTGTATTATGCTTCCTGATAAGTACATGAATGTAGTATAGTATTGCCTTAATTCACACTTATAATTTTGCATCATCACTGCACACTAATCAAGAATTTGCTGTTTCAAAAACTGTATAGCTGCAGAATTGAAGTTAAATGGCAAGAGAAAATCATAAAAACTATCCCTTAGTACACAAACTGTACAGCACGGCATAGATAATAAAAATGTGCCGGACTCCATAGATTTCATTTACCATTGCTCCTTTCAGTCTTTAAGTTATATTTGTCCTGTGGCTTTCTAGTATTATAAAATATATTTTATGACTGTAAGATATCACCTGGCTGTTACCATGGATTTACTTAATTCTTTGGATGGGAATGGGAAAGAATCTCACGTACACCTCTCTACCTCCCAGAATGAGTTCTCACCAGCTGCATGGGCCCTGACCACTTTGTTTTCTGGGCTCCAGAGAGTTAGAACCTGGAAGGGAAAAGATCACATGTAGAGGTAGAGGGATCCTTATCTCTTTCTTGATAGTATGATTGTTTTCTCTTGCTTCCAAGTACATCCTGATTTAAGAACTCTGAGTTTTTGTCTTTCTGAGTGTGCATGATTTGCAAATATTTTGCTAACTAAGCTATAACTCCTTTTGCCTTGATATACATATTTTAAATTTAAACAGCAGACAGGATAGGAAAGCAAATCAACAAAGCAAGTCATTGCATTATCTTCAAAATATTTTCTTTGTCTGTGATGTATCCCTGTTTATGTCCTTCCTGTTCTGTAATGTATGAACTCATGTCACAAATTCCATATTGTTTGGCACCAGAGGTCTAGCTGCATAGTGTGAGACCTTCTTAGATGCCCAAAAGACTGAGGGGGAGTTGAAAGGGACTAGAGGATGAGTGTTGCAGGTTATGGGGCAGAATCCCCCCCCACTTTCAAATTTAATTAGGTGCTAATTTGGAGGGTATGATGCATTTCTGCAGTGTTGTCACCTGTGAGCCAGTTTTACAGATGTACAGGAACCATGAGTCCAGTGAGGAGGGAGCTGGAGCTATTCTGGTTCTGTGCAACTGCTTTCTTCATCCTGGGGTCCTGGGAGAGAGGAGCAATGTAAAGAATCCTGTTAACACTGCTGCTTTTGACCCAGTGTTTTCCAGGGTTTGCTTGAGCTTAAATGTTGCATTTGTATTTTAAAAAAGTTGCCTCTCCTAGAGACTTACCCTGATTCAAAATATGGACTTCTTTTTGAAAAGATTGCTTTTAAGATTATTAAATTTAGCTTTCTATATAACATTTCCACATGCGTTTTCAATTAGTACTTTGAAAATTACAGATTTTTCTCAGTCCTTAATTACAGGGCAATAACACACCCATGTCTATTTGACAGACTCATTTGGATGATTGTTCTGACAAAAGCAGAGATCATCTGGCAGGTTTATAAGGACAAACTATCCAAAACTGCATCTAATTTTGAGGTTCTCTATTCAAAATTCTTTATTTTGTACATGCAAAGATTGAAAACAGTCAAACTATACAGTTATAGGTGTACTACTTGACCTGTGAAAGCAAATTAGTTAGGATTGCACCACCTGAAAATTAAAGGTCAAATTAATGCCTCTTGGATAAACTGCCCCTCAAAATTTTAATAGTAAGTTTTATAGAGCAATTGCAAACTATCTAGAGCTGCTTTTCAGTAATTAGCTGAGCTATTAGGTGGAAAATTGGCAGACTAATGAATGATTTAAGACACAAAAAACTCAGCTTGCATTGGCAGGATTATGGAAGGGTTAGATATTTTCAGAAAATGTTGTAAAAGATAGCACAGTTGACCAAAAATCGAATTTATTTCAGCATATTAATGTATTTTTTTCTTGTATAAACTTTTTAAACCTATCATTTTCCCAAAGTGAAAGATCAAACATAGATGCTAAGAATAAAATAACAATCCAAGAGCCCTATGCTTTTTCCAAGATCAGAGGTATGTGTCTGCTTGCTTCTTTCTGTCTGTCTAATTTACTCTGAGGAGAGCAGAGACTATACTGAAGTACATAAGGGGTATCAGAATTCCTTTACGTTCCAGTGTTTTGCCTCCTTCAGGGAATGGATCAGACAGTGAGTGCACAGGGACAACGTGACCTGTGAATACTCACAAACCAAAACACAGCTGGCAGGTCTAATTTTAGTTGCTTTAGCCTTGATCATGTCCCTTTAATGTATTGAGTGGAAAAAGAAAAGCACTTAAAATACATCACAGAAGGTCCAAACTCCTCTATAAATAGAGCCTCTACACTGATGTGTTTTTCCTCAACTCTGGTTTTGTTTAATTTTTTGTGTGATTTTTTTTTTTTAATGCATGTGAAATTTGCCAGGTTGTCAGCCCTGGAGACAGAAGTCCCCTATCAACAGAAAGGTTACTGCAATGCAAAGTGGCAATTTGCATTTCCTACAATGACTTGCTGGTGTGCCAGAGCCCTGACCTAAAAGGACTACCTTTAAGCTTGACAATGTGGTTCAGTTTCCACACCTCATTCCCAGCCTTGTCTTAGACAAGAGGACAAACAATAGGATTTATTTTTATTTTCTATTAAATCTAATGGGAGGAAGACCAGGACTCAGACCTTGACTTTCCTCAGTATCATTTTGTTTGACTTTTTGAAATTTTTTTCCAAGATGCTGAAAAAGCTGGGGATTTCCATGCAGGCACGCAATGCAGAGATTGCACGAATTAGCAAACTATACTTTAAAAATCTTTCCTTTCAGTGAAGTTTTAAAAACTTCTTCCTTCAGTGCTCAATATGCAAGCAATTTTCTACAGCAGACAGTTTTTGTCTTTCAAGTGCCAAAAAGATTCATTTTCCAAGTGCCAAGTTTGTAAGCAAAAAGGCCATATATTTCAGCAAATGTGGATTTCTGTTTTACAAACTTATAGAGAGGCAATTTTGAGGGAATTTCATGCCTAAAAAGCTAATTCACTGTTTTATCACAATATGGACAATGATTTGGTATTTTTAATTGTAAGGCTCCGTAAATAAATTTACAAAACATTTATCAGAAAGCATAACCTTTGATAGAACTCTGTTTCCATCTTTGTTGATTTTTTTTCTTCTTTAGTTTTTTGCTTTTTCATTAGATTTAAGAGATCTACTTTCTGGTTTGTTTGTTTGACTCCTTGTTTTAAATATCCTAATCTGTCAATTAAGCATCTCTTTTTCTTGGTTTGTTTCATTCATTTCCCAGGAATTCCTCAAAATGTAGGTGTATGAAAAGCAGTGTTCAGAGTGGACAAAGTAATGTACAGACAGCACTGATCCCATCTCATAAGCACACCAGCCCTGAAGATAAATAAGACCTAAATAGAAAATTTTCTGTCAGCTTGCATAGCCCACTAGGTCTGAAACCTGAGAACTTTGTGCTGTGTGCTGCTGTGTAGCCTTGTCCTACTTGCAGCACATGAGCTGACCATAAGAAGCAAACACTTTGGTTCTGTCAAACCTTTTGTTCCTAGTCTAATGGACTCTTTCCTATGATCAGATGCCACACAGACTTTCAGGAAGGAAATCACAAATTATTTCCTGGAATCAATATTATAATCTTAATGCAGAAGCCAGAAAAATGTGAGGTGACTTTACTCAGATGTGCAGCCATTCCAACAAAATCCCCCCAAACTGAAATGCTTTCCTTGACTTTTCCAGATCAGTTAGGCCATTTCAGGCCATGCTAATCTTTGAGCGTTGGTCAACTTATCCAGGTAGAAGACAGAGAGGCCAGAAGCTTTGCAGTTTTGTGAAGCTGGTAGTTATAAAAAGCTCAGCTTTCAAGCTCTCCATGTTGCCATGAATTGCAAAAATGGAATAATTCAAATTATACAAAGTAAATTTTCATTGTTCTTTTGGTCTTCATCTTCTCTCTCCCTCAATAGAAAACCCATTTTGTATGTAGTCCTCCCATAGCCAAATTGAAGGAATTGGGCTTCAATTAATGCTGCTTAGTGATCTATAAAATGCAGTGCAATGGATACAACACCTCTGAGACAAAGCGTTGTGTTAGGTAATTAAATGAACAGTACTCTTCTTACGGACAAAAAATTATCCAACATCAAGACCTATCTTATCTGCTTTGACTAATAAAGTTGATTTGCATCTGCTCTGACCAGTAGAGCTGATGGAAAAGCAGGGAAAGTAAACAGAGAAAACTAAATCAGTTCACAAAAATTTGTTCATGTGAGACAAACAAGCTAAACTTTTCAGACAACTTAGAGATACTATTAAGATGTAAACAAAATTAAATACTTAATCTAATGAAAATGTCCTACAAGCACCTGAAACATTAGACATTTATATTACATATATTATGAGTTCTGTTTAGAAGTACTTAGAAGTACTTTTATTGAAATAAAAGTCCATAACTATAGACACTGCCAATCTTAGGATTTAAAACATTTCGTTTCTGATTCTGATATACAGGGCATACCAATAACTTCAAAATAGCAACATTAACTCATTCTCAATGTCCTGTTTAGGATCTGTAAAAGACAGCTAAAATGTCAAGAAAAATTTAAGACAAAATATATCAGGGGGAAAAAAATAGTGCACAATATATAACTTAAACGATGCTAGAGACTTTAGTGATCCCATTCGTGAGAGGGAAGGATTTTACAGATCAGTGTTAGGAGTGTGCTTTTGTTTTCCCTATAAAAATACAATAATTTATCTACAGCTAAGTGTTGGCAATATCAAAATTCACAGATGCTTACTGAAGTCTTTCTGAGTTTGGATAGCTAAACCTTCAGAATTTCAGTGTTAAATAGCCAGAATCATGAGTCCCACACAACGCTGTGCTTGTGAAACTGCCCTCCCTCTAGAGGGACTAGATGTTCTATTGCAAGTCTGTTTCCAAATAGCTGAGAGTCACAGTCAGGCATTGAAGCAATGAGCTATTATCCCATACCTAGGATTCCTTCTGATACCCAGGACTGGGACGGAGGAAGCTGCCAGAATTAAGTGCAGAGGGGACAAAAGATGTCCCAGAGAGTGAAGGATGTAGTTTGTGTCACACTGACAGATACTGTGAAACAAAGGAGGAGATGGGGAGGGATGGCTGAGCAAGGAGGATGACAGTACCCTGGGAAATCAGGAGACTCCAGTTGTAAAGGAGTAGAATTGGAGCACCATGAGAAGGTGACTGCAAATTAATTAGGCTAGTAGGAGCAAATCAGAAGGAGGCAGCTGCTGGACGTGGACCCTGGGATTGAAGTGGGATGAGGGAAATGATGAAGGAAAAAGAAATATCAGGGCTGGTGACATTGGTGATGGAGACTGGACGAAGTGCTGGGACCTGACTTAGCTCCCATTTCATTGCAAAAGAGGAGCCTCCCACTAAAGCACTCCTCTGAAGGCCTTTTGTAATGGCAGACTTTGGTGGCCAACATTAAAAGAAAAACGCCACACAGCTTTACATACTCCCCTGTGGTCCCTCTTGCCACACAGATGTGGGATGGAGAGGAACCAGGTGAAAGCACCCTGTATGGAGTCCCTGGTCTAGGAAGGTCCACAGCAATGGAGAAGGACCATTCCAAAGGAAATCCTGCTCAGAGCAGGAGCAGTGCACACTCCCTTTTTCTGTGGGGGTGCTGCAGATGCCAGCATGTACAGGCTGGAGCATGTTCAGTACAGATGGAGTCTTTGAAGTATTTAGCTGACAAACTCTTAAATGTCTTTACTAAACTAGTGCTAATTGAAAATTTTCAAAGGTTTATAGCTTGGCCAAATGTGGGTGGATTTTCAAAGAGATGGCAAAAGGCGCATCCCCAAGAGCAGGGCCATCCCTTCTCCAAATGTTATGCTTCTGTTCCAAAGCACATTCTCCTCAATTAAATATAGCAAGAAACAGCATACCAATATTTTTCTTTAATTTCATTTTCAGAAATGGCTGAATCATTTTTGCTAAAACTTTCCAAAATAATTGAGGCTTGGGCAAACATTCTGCAGACTAAATTTCAATTTACAAAGCAAAGTTTAGCAAATGGAAATACTGCCTTACAAGAGGAATACCTGTTCTGTCTAAAGTAAACTGAAAGGTCGAAATTTAGGAGTCCTTTTCCAGAAATTAGGAAGAGAGGGACTGGTAGTAAGTTGCTGCAGGTTTTTAGCACTGCTCATGAGGAGAGAATTGGTCTTTAAATGCACTCCTTGTATTTAAATTCTTACACATGTTAATTCAGTGCAGATATTACTAGTGAGTGATTTGCCTGTATGAGAAGGCTACTTCTGTGGTGTTGCCAAATGTAGTGAGGCTTTGGCAGTTACGTAGTGATAGCAAATCACCCAGTCATGTAAATTAAAGTTGCTTCAGGGCAGCTTTAATTTCTCTATCTAACTTGCTCAAAATGCTTTTAAAATTTGAATTGTAGAGTAAGTGTGATTTACTCATTCAAAGTATGTCCTGTGCCCTCTCTCTTTCGCCCTTGGATGTGTTGCTAACTTCTGCTTTTTCATAATATCCTGATCAAGTGCCCCTCTGCAGTGTCAGAATTTCCAGCAGGTGAATACTGACTTTACATTCTGCTTTACAAAAGAGCTACAGGTTATATTTTTTCTATAGTACCCAGACAAATATAACTAAAAAAAATTCTAACCATCTGTATTAAAGCAATGATGCACATTTCTGAGGCTGCTGGAGAAACAGCTCATTTTGACATATATCTAGAATACTTACCTTTATGTCCCATCCCCCAGTCAGTTTTTACAGAAATGGTGGATAATACATTTCCCTTAGGGAGGATTTAAAAGCATTTTGTGTTATGATGGCTAACATGTAGGCTCCTATCACTGTGGGAATGAAGCCTACTTTCACCAAAACAAAACTTACTTTCCTCTGGATAGCAAGTTCCACACTGGAATCAAGGTGACTGGACTGTCAATTCACACAGTAACTTTTGCACTGCTCACCTAATTCAGGTGGTGGAGAGCAAATGACACCTCAGCATAATTGGGTGCCAAAGACATAAACCTGAGATCCTTGAGTTAGAGTCTGTACCACCAAGGATGTTGCTGGGAAGTGACCACAATATAACCTGAGGGAAGTAGAATTGTCCCAGTTCTGTGCTATCAGATTCTTTCATCAGGCAAATTGGAATGAGGGAAGTGCTCAGCTCTATGTTGCCATCACAGATGGAACTGGAGAAGTTTTTTGGGAAATTAGTAGTAGCTTAGAAGAGAGCTATACACAATCAATCAGTGAAGAATAAGAGGCAGGTATGGATTTTATATGCAATTAATTGAATGGTTCCTTGAATTTCACCTGTTGCATGCCAGAAAATACAAGTAGAGACCCACAGACTGGGCTTACCATGGAGAGCTGTACATGGTACAAATGTCTGGAATTTAGAGAACATTTTAAGCTTTTGTATGTGATGTGGGCTCTGGGAGCTCCTCTTGTTCCAGTCTGTATTGTGCTAGCAGCCCTTAATCCTAACAGAAGATCGTGTGCTTGTTTTGGTAGGGGGGAAAAGAAGCAGAAAAAAATTTCCCATTTAGCCTTATATTTCTAACCCTAAGAAAGGCTATGTAAGAAGTCTCTCTCAAAGGTTCTTTACAGTTGCTCAGAAAGTAGTACAGCTTGAGGTATTTTATACTAGCCTATAAGGCACTAGATTTAAATTGGTGTGCAGTGAAACATTTAAATATACTATAGCAAATGAAATATGGTCCAATAGGTTTTTTATGGTCCAGCTATGCTTTTTCTTTTCAATCACTAGCCTGGGGCGAACAAGTCGGCTTTAAAATGTCTATTTTAGCTATGCTTTTATCACCTCTGTCTTTTAGGAAGTTTGATTTCTTTTTTCATTTCTTCTCTTTGATAAAAAAAAAAAGCTGAGATCTCTGAATGAGTTATTTATCTCTTATGTTTAATCTATTTATCTGTCAATGGACATGCTGCTTTAGAAGTGTTTTATATTACTAATTAATTTAATTTCACATACTGTACTCCATGTTAACACATTTTCTATTATACACTATAATGTGATACAGGGCCTTCCCTCAGCAACTTTACCTTAAAGCTTTAATTGCTTCCCTCTAAGACTCAGCTCATGTTTGATTTATCTGATTTCTTTGTATAGAGATTCTCTGGTTTACAATGTGTACGCAAGCCACTAAATTGGTGTTGCTGTTTATCTAGCAAACTTACCAGTTGGTGATAGTATCCATCCCTTTATGAATTTATGAGTGGGCAATAAAAGAAGTGTCAGAAGCCCTGTTGTTGTCTCTATCAGGTCACTCTGTTAGTTTGTGTTTAGAAAGACAACATGGCCTGCCACTGACTTACACAGTGATTTGAAGGATTGATGCCTGCAGTCAAAATCTGTTATGAATTTCTAGCTGTGAAATTTTTTTTTCCTTTTTTGAGGGAGAAAAAGGTGAATTTATTGGAGAGGAGAAAAGGGGTAAGACAGCTTGAGCAGGCTTGAAGACAGTGTGGACTTCATCTGACATACATTGTTGTTTACATAATGGAAAAGCTGAACCAAAATGCCAGATCCCCAAGCTATGTGAAGTTCAGAGTCTGGATCCAAGTATTGCAGCTTGAATTCTCTCTGGCTCTCAAGAACCTAAATGTAGATACCACATATTAAAATGCATGAAAATGAATGATAGTAAATAATCAATGTAGAGTGGGAAATCTGGTCCTTTGATCTGTCAGGTTTCATCACATAACACAAGCATAAGGACATATGGTATTTTAAAGCTGCATTTGAAGAGATGCCTACGCTGACTTTTATCCTTATTTACAAATAGTCAGCAATAAAGGCTGTAATCTTCCAGATAACACTATGGATGTGCATAAGTCTTCTTGCACAGAGTTCATTTTAGGATTGAGATGTGATTAATATAGCTAGAAAACATTTGGAAAATGCATGCATACTTCTGAATGCATTAAGTGAGCCCAATATTACAGCTCTTAAGTAAAGAGTAGGTAGATGTTTTTATCTCTGGTGGTTTCTTTCAAATCCAGAAAGCTGCTTTGTTTCTGTAAAACCTCTTCATTAGCTATTTCATTGTTACATTTACTTCCCACTCATTAAAGATCCATCCCACTTTCCTTACGTATGGATGACGTCTATTGGCTTCAGTGAGAACTAATTGCACATGAGGTGAAAGGATTCAAATTAGGATTGCCAATATATGACCACACGGAAAAGCAAGCATGAAATATTCTAATTCTTTTTAGATGCAAAGTAACTTATGAACAAAACCCATTGTGGCTGATTCTCACAAGCTTAGAGCATTGTGAAAGATAAATTAAAATGGGCAAGGCTAATTAATTTGCTAAAATCCATTGTTAATGCAGTGTTTTCAGTCCTCGTGAATGCTGCTCTCATGACATTTGGTGTCTTTCTAAAGAACCATCCCAGCTGTAAATATTGTTTTTTCTTTCCTCTGAGAATATAAGCTTCCATTTAAATAAGTAAATTCCTAGACCTCATGATTAAGTATAAAGTTTGGAAGAAAGAATTGCATGCTTCTTAGACTTGAAAGGCAAATAAAGATCAGCCTGTGTATTCCGTTTAAAGTCTTTTTCTAAAGTGTCAAAATTTTTAATTTTTTTGAACTCTGATGTTGGATTGTTTTGGATGAGGGAGGGGGTAAGAAGGCAAGAGCTTTTTGGTTTTTCAGCTTTTGGGCTTAGCCAGGAATGAGTGACTGCATGGCTATTCTAAAGGCTTTTTAAAAACTGTGTCACATATACCAGAAGAGATAGTGTCATCTGGCAAATTGCTGCTGAATGAAATAGTAATCAAAATATGTGACAAAAGCTACAAGCTCTCTCTGACGACTCCGCCAGGGCTTATGCCACGGTGGGGTTATTGAAAATCACTCCTTTAAGACTCTGTGCAGGAAAGCCAAGCCATTGAGGACTTCAGCCCACTAGCACTTTTTCCCAGCAGTGGCATTTGCTGCTGTGAATTCAGGGCTCTGTTGACTTTGGCTGATCTGAGCGCTGCTCCCTGTCGGGCAAGCTTGCAGGATCGGGCCCTTGGATGATACATGTAGGACTCTGGAAGACCAGCTTTTACTGCTCATATGTTTGGCAGGCAGATTTGATAATCAGTGCTGTTCTAGAACCTTACACCATCTCAGTGAATATAAATTGATGGTGTAAAGCAAATGGGCAACTGGCGGGAAGCCAAACACAGAGGGGAGAGAAGACGGTTTATTGTTGAGGGGGCAGCCCGGTGTTCTACAGCAGAGCTTTCTGTTCACAACAGCTCTGCAGAACTGCTGAGTTCGAGTGTGGCCTCTGAAGTGTATGAAATAATAACAGTTTTATTTCTCCTGACACAAGCACGGAAGCTGTTTGCTGCCACCTCAGAACTGTTACCCTGCAATGCAAAAGTACCAACAAGGCAGGCTGGATGCAATGTTATTATAAACAGTGCCGCAGTAAACTTCAGGAAAAGCCCATTATACGGTGATAGCCTGTTTGTCAGGAGAAAAGTTCACTAATGTATATGGGAAGCAGAGCTCCTCATTCGCTGATATGTCTGAGTCTATTTTGTTGCACTTGTACCTTTATTTACTGTGCAGGTGCTGCTGAGAATAACCTCAGAAAACACAAAAAGATGGGAGGCCACGTACTCAGCTAGTTTAAATTGGCAAAGAAGCGGTGTAAATTCAAGGCACTTGATGCTATGGTCCATTGCTTATTATTCCTTTTAAATATTTAGGATTTTGGGGGGTATGGAAGGAGGAGTGTTTTCTCTGTGGTTGTTCTATTACTGCAAATCACTGAATGAAAGGTGCATTTAAAATAAAGCAATGAATGAATGATAGCAGTAAAAAAATGAACATATGTACACGATAGAATTAAATTCCATTTTAACTCTAATTTGTGTTCCTATGCAATCAGTCGCAGTGATATGAGCTGAGAATTTCAATGAGGCCTGAGGGAGTTTGACACCCATTTCTTTTTTTTTTTTTTAATAGGATTAGCACCTCTAAACCTAAAACTTCTTTGAAAATCAGCCATAATATCAGTCCTTCCAACATGTCTTAACTCTTTCTGTTTGTTTAATTATTTCAGGAATTATTCTGTACTCAAACAAAATGCAAGTATTACCTTTTGTAGTTAGAGAAATATAATCATTCATTCATCAGTCATAGATCTTAAGTGCCTGTCTTATAAAACTAGAGGGTTTTGACTGTGCTCTTAAAAATCTGATTTCTGATTGAGGTGTCTTTTCTCGATGCAGAAACCTACTGCTATACTCTATAAGCTCATCCCTTGGTTCTGCCATCAGCTGTGTATTTTTCCTCCCATATGACATTGGGTCAGGCACCTGGTATCTCTAGGCCACCCTTTATCCACCCAAAATCAACTTCTTTTTTCCTTTCTTGCTTTCTTCTTCCAGGGAGTGATGTAGTAAGGTTTTCATTGCTTGTGTTCCTTAACATTCATGAAGACACTTGAGATTCCTGTCTGGAAAGTATTCTAAATACACACAAATATTAAGTTATGGTAATTCTTCAGCTTAATTTACTGGCAGGTTTCTCAAGCTAAACATGAAAATGGCACAAGTCTTTTGTAATGCTAAGAGCATGTTCAACTTTTCCTCTGAATTTCAACAGAATATGAAAATTTAAAATCTTGTAAAGGAGATCTGCCAACTTCAGCACTATGTACTATCAAAAAGTGGAATAAAAGAAAGAATAAGTCAACTTGTTAAGATTTTGTTGAAGAAATCACTGTAAAAAGCAGGTATGTTATGCAAATCAAGTGATTTGCTGAGAGTCAGTTCTTAATTCCAATAACTGCATGAGCCAACTCAACTGTGGCTAGAAAGCCAAGAAAACAGCATATAGATTAAGATTACTCAAAACTTTTGTTCCTGCATATAAGAGATGCAAATTGGACCATCTTAGTGTTGCTTCTGAGTAAAGGACAAAATCTTGCTTCTTCCCTTCCGTTTAAAGTATGGCGCTTAAGCCATTTAGCAGGGTCTGTGAGCTTTTGGTGACTGCATTTGGGATGAGTGACCTCCTGCCCTCTCACTACTTTGCAGAGCCAGTAGGGACAAGTTAATCACAAAGATGGAAAGGATATTATTTTTAAGGCTGAAAAAATAATTTTGAAAGCATACCACTATTCCTGTGTGGAATGTGCTTGAGGTAGAAGGCCAGGCTCTAAGAGTTCTTTCTGCAATTTGCAGGAGAGGATTTTTAACCACATTCAGATTAAAAAAAAAAAAAAAAAAAAAGATGATTAATTCTTTAAAATCAGTATAGAATTCAGATTTCTGGACTCCTTTTTTCATAAATACATATAGAGTAAAGTTTAAGAATGGATGTACATATCCACCTGATGTTTGTTATGAAAGTCATAAATCATTTCCAAAACTGAAGAGTCGATAGGAACAGAATATCAGTTTATCTGTTTACTATTTAAGTTCTTATCCTGTCTATACCCATGTCCAGAATATCTGAAAGTCCCCTGGGTATGGCATCTTCTTTGCAATGTAAAAAACCTTCCCCTTTTCAGCTGTTTCTCCCTGCTTGGTTTTAGGGAATTAATTATCATATGGTTGCCATCTATTCAGAAAATTACAGGATAATCCCAGTGTTTGAACACCATGTCTGAATTTCAGTCTCTACTTGGGCAGGACACATGGTGTGAGAGACAGCTGCTAAAAACTGTGCAGCTATTACAGTGTGTCAGTTTATAAGCCGTGAAGTGTATGCACCAGCTCACAGATTGTTGGTAGGAGTGTGGTACTTTGTTATAAATATATTTTATTGATTGTAAGGAGATTTTATAAAAAAGCTACCCAGAAGAAATGGGCAGTAAAAGACCAAGTAAATTGCTTGGCTTTAATTTTAAGTTGCCTAATTTCCTAAGAATTTATGGGGGTTCCACAAACTCCCAAAACACTGACAGAGATTCTTCTTGCTTAGAGGTAGTGGATAGTTATGAACTGGATGTTCAGCAAGATGGTGGTCCCTGGGGAGGGCATCCAATCTTAAATGGAAAGGTCAACAGGTTCTACTAAACCAGATCTTAAATACATTTCGGTGACTAAATATGCAGATGAAACCTTCTGAAATTGTCAAAGGTAACTAAATACATTGCATGCCTAGCTCCCAGTGGAATCAGGTGAATTGGCCACCTAACTCCTATTCTTTTAATCATGCATAGCTTTTTCTTTAGGTTCCTAAATGTTTCTGCGGTGGCACCAAATACTTCTTGCTTCTTTCCAGATCAATGGTAGCTCAGAGCACCTGCCACATAGCAAAACAGTACACACTTCTGAAAAAAACCCCTTTGTATCATGACTTTCTATGTGTAAATATTATACATTCTTTTAACATTTTCCTAGTAAATATTTTTAAAATGTTACAGATCTATGGCAGATGTTGCTATCTACTGTTTCCTAAGCATGTATGTGATGGGTTGTGTATGTATCTGTGTTTTCATGCTTTTTCCATTTTAAGCCTAGGGAAATCAGCATATTGTGCTCAGTGGGAGTGGTAGGCAGAACATCAATGTGCAGTATATACCATTACACCTAAGACTACTGCCAAGTTGAGCAAATACAAACAAATATGGAAAAATGTGCAAGACCCAAATAACTGAGATTATAAACCACCTGCAATAACTTCCTGAGGCCTTTAATACTTTGTAAAATATGAGGCTTATCAATAAATTCATTCAATCTCTACAGAGGAACTCTGAAACAGTCCAGAGATGCCCAGGTGTTGGTCAAACCCTAATGTGATTTGAAAATACTTCCTTTCCCATAATTCCTATCTCAGCCCTGCTGAAAACCAGCCTCTCAGTCCCTCTGGCTGTGGGGCTTCCTGACACCCACATTTCCTGCTCTAAAGCCCTTCTCTGCTCCTCAGCTACCTTTTACTCTGACTTCCCCAGATTCGCTTTTCTCTTCCAAGTTGCCTTCCTGAGATTGAGTTAAATCCTTTACCAAAATGAAGCCTATGTCTTGTAGCATTAGCATCCCTGTTTTCCCTGTCCTTAAAAACACCTTGCAAAGCTACTTCCTCTTCCATGTGTTTGCACTCTCATCTTGCTGCACTCTCATACCTTAGCTGTCCTTCAGAAGTTGATTAACTTTAAATGTAATCATAATCATAACATTTTAAAGAAGAGGCATGAGCACTAGTAAATGTTTTATATCAGGCATAATGCTTTTTCAGATGCTTCATTCTTTTTAGACCTGTATTCTAGAAATCTTGTCCAAAAGGGCTTTTTCAATTCAAAGCTCTCAACCTCACACTCCCCAAACCATAAAACATGATTTCTGCTCTAAACCTCATAACAGTCACCAGTAGCTGGCCAGCTTGTTGCAATTCTACTCAGATGCAGAAAAGAGGCCTTTCCAGGAGGAGCAGAGCAAACAGTTTTCTCTTCTGGACTCACTCGACAAATAGCAAACAGAATCTACATATGCTTTGGAAAATAGATATCATTTGAAGACCTGAGCTGCAGTTTCCCTTTGCAGAATTTTGGAAATGTTTGTAAATTTATGTAAATTCATGGCTTAGATTTCATCTTTGAGGTTTTGGGTTCAGACATAGTGTGAGACTTAGCCTGAACCACAGCAGTTTCACCTAGTTGCCACATGAAAGCATCAACTGCAGCATTGCAACCCGAAGTCTTACAACATTTGCCAAAACTCAGATGAACTGCCAAATAAACCTGGCCTTACCTATGAATGGTTCAGGGTTTCACTATTAATGTGGTGTCTTTTCACCACCAAAGTTGTTGCAGCCATTGCCTTTGCTTTGCAGATTCAGTGTGTGTATATATATGTATATACATACACATATATATATATGTATGTATAAATCAGCTAAATACAAATTAAACTATATACATTAAAAATTCGAACATAAATCTTTATTTTGTGATGACTAGTCTTCTTTCCTTTTAGTAGATCATGAATATTTTCTGGCAAGATATGTCACTAGCTTATAACTTCATTAAGCTGCAGTCCATACCTTACCCTTTCACTAGATCCCTGAAAAGAACTTTTGTGTGTGCCAAACAGATATCCACTTGGTCTGTGGCTCTTGAAAGGTAAATTGCCAAGTTCCAGCAAGCAAATTAAGGGGTGCAATGAGAGTTAGCTGTTGCATTCTATCAAATCCTGCTACTGAATGTGTTGAAAAGCTTGCCCAGAGCCATGGCCTCACATATTTACGGTATGAATGGGAGACACTCGGAGCTATGTATTGCCATAGTTCCCATTTCTTTTGTAATAAACTAGCTCAGCAGATGTAGCTTAGGTAAAAAGGAAATTCAAAGTCTCCTACTCAGAGACTAACCAAAACAAAGTTCTCTCTCCAGTCCTCTGTCTATGAGCCAAACCCAGAGCCAGACCTTACTTGTACTGATTAGTGTTTTATTCTGTGTGTAACCCAATGAAACTCAAAGGGTTCCCAGATGGAATAAAATGCTGCTTAATAGCACTGTGTAAGTATCACTGCCAGAATGTGGCGCAGAAAGTGTTTTAAAAATCTAACTTTCCGTTTCTAACACAACACAGATTAAATCATAGCATTAGTTTTCCAAGTCAGTTGCATCATTCTCTTGGTTTATAAGTTTTGGTGCTGGAGACATCTGTTCTGGATAGCTTAGCTTTTCTTTTGAGATAGATGCATAGCAATTTTGGCAGTGTCAGTACCTAATTCACATCAAATAATTCCATACTTGTGACTTAACCTGTGCCTGTGTTCTACAGGCTTCAGAGTATTTAGTATCACATTTCTGATGTGATTCACCCTGCCTACTCCACCTGTGTAGTGAAGTGAAAAATTAAGATGTTCTATTCAACTTTGTTGATTTTATTTAGCCTGGTGGGTGCACAATAGCTCCGAATTGAAGCAGAAGCAAAAGATGAGCCCAAAATCCTCAAAACAGCAGAACCTGAAGGATTGTGGATTAAACTAAAGACCTCTAACAAAGCTTGAACTTTGATCCAGCAAGATGGTGGTGAGGGAGATAACAATACACATTTTTGTGCTTATTGATACTTTCACTCATGTACTGTACCAAGATGTTTCAGAAAACATTGATTACAACATTCTACACCATTTTTTTCACAATTTATATAACAGCATCTGCATCTCAAGAAAAAAAGGCTTTCTATATTAATCAGTAAAGGCTAATAAATTTACAATTCAGCTTCCATTGAAGTCCTCAGAGAACTTCTGTTGCCTTTGTGGGGTGGTAGGTTGGCCCTTTAGCATACCTTTCATGCCTAACAGTGCATGAATCTTTTGTATTTCTAGCTTTATCTAATATTGTTGCTTAACTCAATTACACATAAAAGTGCGAAGAGTCTCCTCACTCTTCACAGCTTAACCCACCACTTGTTGTTACTTGTTTATGAGACATTTTTCTACTTTATAGTCTTTAATCTGAAATTATATCAAGTGCTGTAATAAAACTGAAAGAGATAATATCTATGGCATTTCCATTCCTCTGCTCTGGTGATAACATTATTTAACAACACTTGGAAGTTAATTAAGAAAGACCTTGCTGTCATAAATCCATGTTGCCTTCCTCATTAAATTAGGCTTTGCAATGTATTGCTGAAGTTAAGAAAACTTTTCTGGACATTCAGCAATGGATACTTCAATAAATAGTCCACAATATGTTAGACACTCTTTTGCACGATGACAATCTATTTAACACTCATGCTTCTGGGGCTTCACATGTTTAGATCAGATTAATTCTGAATCTTTCTTTCCTTTTAAATAATTAAGAAAATATTTCTGCTTCTTGGGTATTTAAGGTATTTAATCTTTTCACAGCCACGTTTGTTCTCATTTACATGTTATATTATCCCTATTCTGTGTTTCCTTGAATCCTTGATTTATGCAGTTCTCTATCCCAGCTAACAGAAGCCAGCTACTGATTGAATATACTAGTTCCTTGCCCATTATCATTCATCGTGAACATGGGGGTTTTTCCTATCAATTGTAAATCCTGTCTATAGTGCAGAAAAAAAAATGAAACTGGGCTTTATCTTTATGGCTTTGTGAACCCTGCATTCTTTCATAATGCATTTGTAAACCATTTTCTGTAAGAATTTGGTTTAGGGCAATCAAAAAAGAGCCAGCTCCATAGGTTAGACAGGGGTTCAAATTCAATTAAATCAGCCCTGTAGGAACTGATTCCCTGAGTATACTGCAAAGCAGAGCACTGGGATTCTTTGGGGACAGATTTGTGAAAATACCTTATGTGGTCCTGGACTTTTCAAACACATAATCTGAGATTCTTTGCCTTATCCAATCTTGAAAAAATAATTGTTCCCTGAGATAGGTTAACCATCAAAGACAGTTGTAACTGTACTGTGTGAGTACCACTGTTTAATATTTAATGCTGTTTCCATTCCTAAACATGTCTATATGACTCACAGATTCCTACTCCAAATCAGAAAGGCTTAGTAAAAAGATCTTGTATTAAATTATCATCTGCCTCAGTCATAGCCAATAATTTAGGTAATCATGGAAAACCACTGTGGAATGAATAAATGCAAAATTTGAGAGCTCTCACATACCTGGATCTGGTATTTACAACCCTTTTTTTGGAGCACCTTACATCAAAACCAGTGACTGTATAGGATCAAGAATGGATATTTGCATCCAAATTGTGTTGATGGGACTGATCTTTAGCATAAACAGAGATTTCTGATAAGTCTGCTAATATGTAAAGATTCACATTTTGAAGAAGAATTATCCAGGGCTTGCCAGACAGTTCTATTTTGCCATGCCATTAAAAGGGACACAGCTCTGCCTCCTGATATTCGTGAAATGGGGAACTATTTTTAGTAGCACTGATTATTTTCTTAACTGGCTTTAAGTAAGGTGTTCTCACCAATCATATTTGCTCCAGGTCTTTTCTCAAGAGATTAACAAAGCAGAACTTGATGAGACACTTCATTCTAAATAAGAGAGGGAGCTATTTAGAAGTAATCTTTCTTTCTTACAGCTTAACTTTGTTCATCAATTTAGGAACATCCCACTATGATTTTTACTTCAACATTTACAGTATTTTCATTTTGTTTGACTTCATTACTTCTGAGACTAGTTTACCATACTCATTTTTTAGTGGTTTGAAATACTGTTTCAGCTTCATTTCAGTTTTTGGTCTTTTAATTTTAGTTCTTGTTGGGGTATATCTGTTATAATATGCCTTCCATATTGTTTTTTCAGTCTTTTTCCACAATAGTTGTAAGACATTACAGATAACTCTTAAATCTGAAATATAGATTTTGTATTTCTGAAGCCTATTTTGGTATGTTTACTGAAAGGTTAAGTTTCTTAAATTAGGCTTCAAATCAAATTCTAAGGAATATAATGGCAAAACTCTAACTGACTCAAAGAAAATAGGATTTTATATCCAAACATCTAGAAGATCACATATAATATCTAGGAGAAGAAAATTGCTGTAATACTGTTTGGTTTTATTACTACACATTGTGCTTTATGTTTGGAGACTGACCTGAAAACCCATTGGCCCAATATCACTGTTCCTCTCTCTCCAGTACTTTCTTGTTACCTAAAATACATTTTAAAAATCTTTTCAATCATTTAATCTTTTCCATAGCTACCAGTTTTACCTCTTTTTAATCTGTCAGCAAAATTTAAGTCAAACTTTGAGTGTCTCTCTCTTCTGTAATTCATTCTACCCTTCCACTGCAACAGAAATATTTTCAGCTCTCTCATCTAGCTTTAGAGTCTTAGGAATAGCGACCATAATATTTTCTTGTAGTGCAGTTATTGTTGCATTTTCTTTTTTGTTGTTTTGTTTGTTTGGATTTTTGGAATTTCTCTGCTACCTTAAAAGTGCACCATGAAACTTCCTACCATCCCTGTCAGATATTCTTACATTTTCTCCACAGATTCTTTCTCCATTCATTATGTCAGACCATTCAAGTTCCCTGCTTTCAGGGAACTCACTGCCTGGAAATTTGGAATTAAAAGACCAGAGCCAAAGTGTCTGTTTATTCTTACGTGTCAAAACCCCTGAAATGTTTGATAGTTTTGCAAGAAATTGGGACAAGAGTAATATATTAATGCTTTCATCAGAAACTGCAGTTCTTCCTCACAGAAAATAGAGCCAATTGTACTTGATGTGTGACAATGCTTATTGCCACCCTTCTCGTTCATTTGAATTGTCTCCATTTTCAAAATCACTGTACAGGCTGCTTGCCCTCCTTTTAATTTTCTTGGGGTAAAATTTTGTATAAGAGATTACAAATTGTTTTTCTTCTTGCAGCACCAAAGAATATGGTTCTCTGTCATTGTTCTGTTTCCATTCTAATGATAGGAATTTTTTCTACCGCAATACTGCATATTACTTCATTAATAATCTTTCTTCCCTTCCTTAGAACATTTATTTTTTTCCTGTAAATGTGCTTCTCAAGCTTTCATTTTGCAAACCACACATCTGGTCATCTTTCTTTTTTGTTGTGTCTAAAAGCAACCATATGTCATCAGCAACCCTCTCATGTATATTGAACTTCCTTAGCACATCAGCTTGTCTCTTTGAATGTGTTACCTGATGTCTTTAAAGTGGCAAAACAGAGAAAAGTGGGTCCTCCTAGTCTTTGTTCGTCAGACAAGTAAGAGTGAGGGATATGGTAGAGAGAGGAATATGGTATTTATGGCCTTGTTCTGTATCTATTCTATCTTTGCTCTGTAATTTCTCCTTGCCTTAGTTCAACTAGCAGAATATGGCTCAAATCAGTTCTACACTATCAGCAGTTAAGTATGGCTATCCTTTATTGATAGGGAGGAACCAGGGCTACTGAGTTCTGGTGTGGTTTTTGTTAGATCTTCCACAACAACTGTGATTCTCCGGCTCAATCTGTCTGTCCAGGTGCTTTATTAGGAGTTCACAGGTTTTATTATGAGTGGTCTTCTCTGGGAATTAACAGAGGCATAACAGCAGCCTTTCTGATCAGAATGTAGGCATAAGTGCTTGAGAACCATTACAATGTGTCTGGCAGCACGTATGTAAATAACAGAGAAGGATAATTATTCTAAAAGGTCTAGATTGAATGGGTAAGCTTTAATTAAAATTTGAAAAGCTTTTGGTACAGGAGATACATTCAATCTTTTCTAAAAATATGCTTAGTAATCTTGGTTCTGTGGTACTCTATGTGAAGAACCCTCTTCTCCTTCACCATTTAGACTGGCATTGCGTAAGTTAAGACATTAAAAAGGTTTTAGTGTGATGAGATGGATGATATCTTAGGTAACTAGGACCATAATTTAAATGTAGCCCTGCCAGTGCATAGTCTGTCAGGGGAATGGGCCCACAGCATTTTCTATGTTGAAAACTCTGGAATGCAAGTGCTTTTTCTGCTTCCTAAAAGAGTTGCAGTCTCACAGAAAAGCAGAAGTGCACCCATTTTGGAGCTCAGTTCATTGTCTGAAACTTGGCTTGATCATCCATGACAGAGGACTGAGTGTCTTGTGGCACTGCTATTTGACCATCCAATAGCACTGAAGAGTTCATGAGATACCCATGGTTACCTTGGCAATGAAGTGATGAGACCATCTCAGTAGAATGGGAATTTTTAGCGGTGGTGAGATTTTCAAAGCTCTTTCTTTTTTTATGACTGTTAACTCATTTGTTACTGAGATTAACATTTAAACAGACAATTAAGAGATGCTTTTAATAGGCTGAGAAAAGTTAAAGGATGTCAGTGTATTCTTTAATCCTGCCTTTTGAAACAATCCCTAGCATTTTGTACTCATTATGCTTTTAAAGGGTGAATAATTTAGATTCTCCTTATTAGAAACTCCCCTCTATGTTCCTTTCTCTGAATATAGCTTTCTAAATAATAAACTAATCTTATATGAAATCCAATAACCTATACATCTGTCTGAGTAAAATTATTACCTACATATATATACTCCCAAGTCTACTACCAAATCCAACTGTGTTGGGCATAATTGTCATTCAATTTATTGGAAGCAAATTGACAACATTTACGCAGAAAAAAAACCAAAAAACAACACTTTAAATTACACAGGACAATGCTGAAAAGCCATCATTAAACATCTTGAAATCCTGCCTTCACATTTGCCATGCATTTGGCAGGGTCTGGGCCATGAAATCCCAACCATTAGATGTTCAGAGCAAAAGGAGCCCTGTGGTACCCTTCTTCAGTACATACCTGGGCATTTAAGGCTATAATGACACTCACCTGCAAGAGATTTACAAAGCAGGTAAAGCTCTTAGTTCATCTCAGGTAGTTAGGTGATGATGAAGTGATTCACCATCTTTGCAACCATACTAGAACATGTATTCCCACCAGAAAGTTTAGCCATTGCAGGGATAACTGGACTTACATCTCCAGGCATCCAGCAGCGTACAGACTAAACTATAACTTTTACTAAGATAATATGGAAACCGACAACAAATTATTACTTGTGGTCTTTTTCCAGTTTTCAAGTGCAAACATACCTAAGTTTATTTTAAATCCGAACCAGTCAGACATTTAGTAATATAGATCAAAGCAGAAATGAAGGCCTCCCATGCTTATTATTTCAATATGATGTCTGTTCTAATAAAGTGTAAGAATGCCTGTGATAGACTAACTAGTAGGAATTTTCTGGTTCTGTAGTTTAGCCTTAAATATATACATGTATTTGTAAATTAACCAGAAACACATTGTGGTGGTTTCAGTTCCTCGGAAAGCTGATTGTTTTCAATCCTTTCTTTAATCTTAGAAATATGGTGGCAGTCTGCCAGCACACTTTCAGATAAACAGTCCACTTCACATTTAAAAGCTGTAGAATCACTGATATTGAAGGGGGGAAAAATCAACAGAAAACAACACCAGTTCTCTCTCTCTCTCTCTCTCTCTCTCTCTCTTCCCCAAAATGTAGAACATTATTTAAATAAGTTAGAGTTGTTGTGCTATTGTCCCTCACTCTTAATTAGAAATAATAAAAGCCATCTGTGCAAGGTGAATTTTGATAAGATCTCGGCTTTTAAGTGTTTGTTGATCTTGTGTGTACCAATTTTCAAATGTCTTAATAGCTCCAGAATGGCTATCACACTGAGTAGGCTCAGTGATTTCCATCAAGCTCTGTGCTGTTGAATGCAATTCACTTTATGAGTGGTTATATTTTGACTGAAATTTTAAAAACATACTATTCCTTACAGTACAATAAGTATTTAACTGGATGGAACTGTGTCCATTTGGAAGAGGCTTTTTTTTTTTTTCATAGCAGCAGCTTCTCGCACTTTGGGATTAAACACAATTAAAGTGAGGAGTTGTTTTACATGAATTGCATATGGGACAGCATTTCTGTGGCTGCTTTCAAAGGCAGAATTTTCTAGTCTCATTTTACCCATTTTGGGGGGCCCACATTCAGGATAAAGACCCACCCCTGAACCCAGAAGGGGAAGGCTCAGAAGTGATTGTCTCGAAGCCTGGAAATGGAAGACAGGATTTCTTTTCTTTCAACCTGTGTTTTCAGTCAATTAAAATTTGTACTCAGGGCTTTTCAGTTTGAAGCCACCCCTGTGTCTGTGATG
>NW_027269265.1:30574115-30629115 GCF_023055355.1 Agelaius tricolor | reverse complement strand
TTAGGCCACGATTCAATAAAGAACACTAAGAACAATTGTTAAGCTCAGCCTTACTTGACAAATCATGTCAGTTTATGCTTATCTTTAACTTGTGATTATTGAAGATAATAAAAATTTATGTGTGCACTTAAAATTAGGCAACAACTTTACTGTTTTGTTGAAAGGTCATCCATAATATGCTGGGGAGAAAGTAGTCTGACCTGCCATGGTCAGGAGAAGCTGCTTTTATGTAAGGCTGCATGACAAGGTAAAAAACAGGCAAAACTTTTTGAAGAAGATTTCCTCATCCTCACTTCCCACTCCATATCCTCCCACCTTCCTAAATTACCCTTTTTACATCTCAATTGATGGAAAGACAAAGAAACCACTGTAAGTGAACAGAACTGCAAAGTGAGGCAAAAATTGCAAGGGGCAAGACTGAGAAAAACAAGTCTAGTCCAGTCTGAATGTATGAGGCAAAATCAACAGAAGGCAGCTAAAAATGTACATTGACAATGAAGGACAAAGAGTTTTATAAGCATTATTGCCGCAGTCTGTTAAAGCATTTGCAGCAGAAAAAAGATACAAGAAAAATTGATGAGTGGAACTAATAGAAATAGAAAGGATTAAAAAAAAGCAAAATTATTAACTTTTTCATAATTATTTTAAACAATGGAGCACATGCTCTCGTATTTTGAGAGTTAAGCACTTGTACACATCTTTCTCATTGTTTTGAATGAAGCTCAAGCATATGATCAAAATTCTTTGCTCGATAAGAGTATTTTTTCTGAAATCGGGCTGGAGAGCTACTTGAACAGGAATCACATTTCCAGACATACACCCAGGCCCATGTGTATGTGTGATGCTGTATTTGAAAATACTGTGTGCACGTATCGCACAGAGAATACTTCATGTGCTTGAAGCTGGCACCATGCTTGAGCACCCTGTTAGATTGTGGTGTGAATGAGAAGGTAAAGGCTGCAAAGAAAAAAGGAAATACTTGTGAAATATTTAGGCATTTCTCCAGCTTGCTATTATACTGTGGAGTACTTACTATTAATGCTGTAACTTGTTGTGTAGGCACTTAAAAACGAATTCTGCTCACATATCTGATATGACTTTGAAATTCAGACTTTGCCATTTTCAGGTCCAGGTAACATTTTAAAAAGAATAACTGGTTTTAATGAGAAGGGATAGAATTATATCTCTTTTTCTGAGAGGAGAGAGAAGATAGACAGCAGAGGATAGATAGGAGAGGACTCTGACAGCAGGTAAGAAGCCCTACACTAAGTTTTTAGGGAGCTGAAATCTAAGCTTTAGAAAAACCTTCAAATTTAAAGATTAACTCTTCACACACCAATTTGCTGATTCATTTATTTTTAGTAAATATAGTGAGAATATGTTTAGGTTTAGTAAATCAACATGCCAAAGGAATACCTATTTTGGAGACAGAAAATGTTAACTTATGGAGGTAATGCTATAAGGATTAAATGCCATACTTGACCAGTGCCATGGTCCTGTAGAAAGTAATGAGAAATTGAAGAAAACATTAGAAGCATGAATTTCCAAGTTTTTTCCTAAGTTAAATTTATTTGAAATTGAAACAACTCAGCTACCTTTTTTACATCTGTTTTATCTTGGGTTTCTGTAATGCCGGTACCTGCACAACCTTTAAGACATATACATTTTCAGCTTTTTAATTATTTTTCATTTCCTTTTGTTTATACACTTTATATCATTATTCACTTAGTCTAGATATATACAACAAATAAAGAAGGTGCTTATGAGTCTCTTGGTCTTACACTTCCATTTGGAAGCAAGTTTAACTGAATATTAAAAACCTGTGAGGATTATCCAGCTGATATCTGTATATCAGTGGTTTTCAACCTGTAGTCTGCCATCTGGGGATCTCTGGATTACTCCTGAGCAGTCTGTAAAAATTGAGGAAAGTCCCAGCTGATTTCAGTTGCTTAAATTCACTACATGTCTTCAATGGAAATGTTTTACAACTTTGAAAGTCAGAAAGGTTGCAAACTCTTTTTTACATATTTACTTACCACTTGCTTGGGATATTATTGATCTTTTCCAAAAAGCAGCTGATAACTACGAAGATTTTGCTTATGTTAAGCAGCAGATGGTTTATTCTGAATAGCTTCTGACTGGAAAACATTAAAGTGTTTTCTCAGAATTTTTTCACTGAATTTTCCCTAGAATTTGTTGATATTTTCACTTTTATAGGGAAATGTTTTTCAGTATATGGAAATCAGAACTTGGAATGGGCCTCACTTCAACAAATGCACAGAAGACAAGTAAAAAAGCAAGCCTCGTGTCTGTAGATTAAATTGTCCTCTGCAGGACACTATTAAAATATGTAATGGAAAATTAAGAGTCCACAAGTTAAAAATTGTTGATTTCTGACATATATTTCTCAAACAGCGTTACTTCTCATGCTCACTATGTAAATGGGAAAAGAATCAACCTCACACATTTCATAAGGAAATGCCAACAGGAGTTAGATCAGTCATCAAGACCCAGAATTAAACCTTAAGACAGGGTGAAGTCCTGTGGATTTTGGGGAAAAGTGCTGAAGCCAAAACCAAACCCCAGACTTCAGCCCTTGGGCAGATTCTTGAGGAGATGCTATTTTTTGGGTAGACTTTCATTTGCAGCACCTATTTTTTTTAATTATATGTCTTGTAATGCTATGTAAACACTGCAGGGTTTAGCTTATGAAAGGTTCACAAACTGAACCATGGGGTTTGATTTGTAGCAATTGGTAAGAAAATTCCACCTGAAGTTATATGTAGGTGTCACTCTTTGATGAAAGATAAGCTTCTAAGGAGAGTATCATCCCTTCTCACAAAAAGAGAGAATGTGCTGTCCACACTTAAGTCAAGCTAAGAAATCCTTCCCTTTCTAGGCAAGTTAAGAGGACCAGTAACTTGCCTGGGAAATTTCAGTTGCTATTGCAACATCAAATGATATTTGCAGAAGCCACCATACAGGTATGGCAGAGAGCAGAAAGCAGACAGGTAGCAGATACCATACAGGCATTGCGAAAAGAGCTGTATTGAAGTGAGAAGCGATCTGGGAGTCACTGCACTTTCTGTCATATCTCACCTTTGATATACTCCTTTAAAAAAATATTTATCACAAAAACCCAGAAAGGATAGGTCTGTTCTCACTGGCAAAGAAAGAAAAAGTTTGGTGCCTCTGAGATGAACCTACTCATTTTTGAATGAGTGCCCCTGTCTCAAGGAGTCATTAGACACCTCTCTTCCTTGAGAGCTTGGAGGGAATCATCGAAAGAAGAAGAGGCTGTAGACTCAGGAGGAAAAGAAAGAGAAAGACATGGATTTAGCCTTGTTCTACTTCTGTTGCTCATAGAAAAGATGACTACTTATCTAATTGTATGTGACTACACCAAGGAATATCTAAGAATATGAAAATTTTCTATATATTTTTAACAATGCGAAATATGAACATTGCTTCTTAAAATCAGTAGTCTGAGACCTTGGAAACATGTTGCAAGTCTAGGAAATCAAGAGTAAACTGGGAATTGAGTAACATAATTCTGCCTGAAACAGTAGTAAACATATGGAATAATTGGCCAGTGAAGCAAGTAATCTAAATGAGTTTAAGAGACAGCTGGACATTTTTATCTCAGGAGAGAAAGGACTGAAGGATATAAACCAGGGAGCTGAGGATGAAATATACTGAAAGAAAAGGCTTGATGAACCAAAGGATCTTTTCTCTAGTCAGCAATTTCTTATGTTTATAAATTTAATACGAAAAGCTGCTGTGTGAAATGCTATTTCTACATAGTGTCACCATGTCTAAAGAAGAAACATTTTGTTTTAGAAGATGAATTTTACTGATGCAGCCTCCACTGCCAGTAATAGATCTGCTTGATCCACCCACTTAAGACAAGCTCAACTGCCCCCACTCTCTCCAAAAATTGAATTATTTACACTGTACTTTATTGCTTCAACTTTCAAATTACTTCATGTTGTAGTGCCTCACAATCCTTTTCTTAGCAAATCTGTGGCTAGTGAAAGTGTCATGCAGAGCTGTATGTTTCCAGTCCAGCTAGCCTGCAGGGAAAATTTCCTTTATTAGTGTTTTGTCTTCCAACAATGACATTTTAGATGATCAAAGCCATCATTGTTAAAGATATTAAAAATAAAAACAAGTTAATTCCAAGTAGTGAGTCTAGCTAATTCTGTCTCTAACTAGTTCTGAAGAGCTCATAGTTTTTCTCCCTGTCATCACAGTCACACTTTCAGAAAATAGAAAATAAAAAACTGAAAGACAGAAACAAGCATAAAATATTGAAAAACTGAAAAACATTCAATTTTTAGTACTAATTTTTGTATCCAGGCTCAAAGGTCACTTTCGATGCAAGTCCTGTATGTGGTTACCTAACTACCCAAGTGCTTCACAAATCAGACATTTGGATGTGTAATTGGCAAGGTTTATGACTGTAATTAAATTGTGGTTTAAACTGATTACAGATGCAAAATTGCATCTCCAGGAAAGAAGGCCAGGCTGAGGCCCTTTCAAAAGTCGTGTTCTTCGGGTTGAACCAGAAAGATTGTACAATAAGTTTCAAAAAGACTTGATTTTCCATTAACTTGCAGTTTTGCTTTTGCTGGTGAAACACGATCGGCTTTAGTGCAGTTTTCCTGATTGATACTGGTGCAAAAAAAAAAAAAAAAAAGTCTCTGTGTTTGGAATTTGGGGTGTGGAAGGAAGCTGGATGTATCAGCGCTGAGTGTGCAACTCCACCACTTGTGTTTGGAAAGAGAGGCAGCATTGCCAGCTTCCTGTGTTTAGAAGTGCTGGGACTGATTGTTGAAATGCCTATTCTGACACTAAAATTACAATTTCTCTGTCCCCTGCTGTGCCAGATAAGCATTTCTGGAAAGAGTAACCCTTGTTCAAAATAATGCTGTTTCCAGAAACACTGTGCAAGTAACAACCAGAGTCTTTTAAAAGTCAACAAAGCAGGGAGGAAAGGGGAAAGGACTGCCAGCTCAAGTAGAGATTTAATATAAACCCCTTAAGTTCAACTACATTTGCTCCTTTGTGCCTCATCATTTTACTGTGTGAAGGAAGTTGGAAATAAGGATCTTCTCTGTCCTATCCCAGGATATGTATTTATCTGAAATGTTGTTATATTGAATTCATATTCCTGATTGCATTTAATGAAGAACAATAGAGGAATGTACCAAGTTTGTGTCATTCAAATAAACTTCCACGAAAACAGGCAGGTAGCCAGATCCATTGGGGAGGGAAGAGAAATGTGGTCATCCCCAGCATATACACTGCTGGGGATGCACCACATATACCTGCTCAGAAATCAACAGTTATTTCATTGCCCTATTCAGATATGCAACAAAGCTTTCCATTCCTCTTGATAATTGAGATTTTAATTATCCTTCTCCCACCCATCAGGAGAGAGGATAATAGATCCCACTGCCTAAAAATCATGCAGTGGGCACAGGTTCCTCTTTCTGCACTTCTGTGCAGAAGTATTTATAATAGAGACCATATTTGCTCACTTTTCTGTTTGGCAGTTTTTTTCTTTATGTGAAACCAAACCTACAGAACCCATTCTGTAATCAGAAAATATATTGTTATCACACTATATTTTCCATCAGGGTTCAACTGCTGGAAACATCTCCCCTCCCCCCCATTAGTTTTCTTTTCTGCACCTAGATTAATTTGAAAGGTTCCCTTTCTCTTAGGCTAGCACTGCAGGCAAGGACTCGCCAGGGACTGGTTCCCTGATGACAGCAATAAGTCTCACTGGGCTTGCTTGAGAAGACGTTTGCCAAGCCTTTACTGCTCACCCAAGAGAAACTGCCTGAAAGTTGCTAATATTTTACTATTTTTATTTGAAGGTTTGTTTGTGTTAGCTGAGACAGTGCCAAGTTCCAGGGTAGGTAGGGAAAGGAGGGAGAACTCCAGAATACAGCCACAGGGCCTCGTTGCTGCCTTGCTGTTCTTGGGGGAGTTTTTCCTTGGAGATTTCCAGGAAAGAACTAGTTGAGGCAGCTCCTGGAAGACAAGGAATTTGTTTCTGATTATGACATAGTCTGACCATGTGAATCTGTTCAAGTATTTAAGTCTCTAACACACAATTAAGGTGAATTTTCCTCCTCTCCTACTTTTTTTTTTTTTTTTTTGGACTCCTGAGACACCTCTTCTGGGTCATTTTTTCTGGATAGTTGGTGATGCTGGTCCACTTAGCTCTCTCAGCCTAAACAGGTCCCCTGTGAATTGAGAAAAGCCTCTTCATCTAGGTCCCAGCCTGAAACACAACAAAGGAAGGGAATTTAGGGACATAGCACTGGGCCTGGACCTTTCATTGAAGAATTTCCAAAAGGTTAAGCTTTTTCACTTCTCCCAGTTTGATTTACTCTCATAGCTCTCTTTGGCTTATCCTCAAGATTCAAAACATGTAAGTCACTGCTCTGAGAGGTAATTCCTTTTTAATTCAGTTCTTCCCTCTGTAAGAGAAAGGCTCTAGTAATACTTACCTGACACCTCACACTGCAGTGAAATAATTTTGTTAGTACAAATAGTTCACAGTTCATAAATGAAAATAGTCTTTGAGATTTATTTTAGCTATATTTTCTGCAGTTTCACCTGGTTTGGAGGGCTTTGGAAACAGAAAAATGTCAGAATGAGAGTTTGCATGGCAGGAGAGGGGATTTCCTAGTCACAGACCAAGTTCTTTTGCAGGAGATATCTTAGATTACCAGCAAAGAGAGAAACATATCTTCTTTCCAGTGTGAACAATCCAAATTTCCTCATTTGATAAAAGAAAAAGAAGGAAGAAAAGAAAACTATCAGCAGAGAAAGTAAAAAAAGCAGTCCTTAAAAATTTCTATTTCAGAACATTTTTGCTGCGCTTGCCTCAAGTTCCATTTCCTACTTCATTGTTTTATTGTGATTATAGTAGAAAACATATTCGCTTCTTTGTATGTGACTCATAACCATTGTTGCTGACTATTCATTTAGTTCAGACTTGCTGCTGTGTCCCAGCCCTTGTCTGGGACCTGCTATGTTCTAGTATTTGATTGGGAACATGAGCAGGTTTATTCCTCTTTTTCTACTTCACAAGGTAAACAAGGAAAAGATATTTCCCACATTTTCCATGTGTTTCCAGACGTATCTTATCTTCTATATTTGTCACTACAAGCTAATGTTTCAGTCTGTTTAAAGTTGACCTCTCAAGTTGTTAACTTCCTTGAAAAACACTGATAAGCAAAGAAACTTTAACAGCTATTAGTGAGGGAGTGGTGGTGCCATGAGTTAGCACTAGCGTTTTATCTCAAGAAAGCAGAATGCAAATGTGGCAAAAGTTCCCACGTGAAGACATAAATATATTGACAAATCATCATGGCGGCTTCAGCATGGTGCTTCTAAGAGGAAGTGGCCTGTGTTTCAGAAGGAGCATTGTTCCAAGGTGCTTGACAAAATGTGGTTTCTCTCTCAAGTCAGTGAAGGGTCGTGTGCTGCTGAAGAGCAGCATCAGCCACCATGGCATGGTAAAATGCTTTTCACTATTCTGAAATCCTGTGAGGACCCTGACCTATTGAGAGCCCTGCAGAGAAGGATGCAGGAGTAGTACTGGGGGATCAGAGGCTGAACATGAGCCAGAATTGTGAACTCACAGCCCAGATAGTCAAGTGTACTCTGGGCTGCATCAAAAGTGTGACCAGCAGCTTGAGGGTCCTCAGCTTGTCTCAAGAGATTCCCCTCTGGAGTACTGAGCGCAGCCCTGGGGCCCTCAGCAGAAGCAGGACACAGATGTGCTCGAGCAGGTCCAGAGCAGACCCACAAAAATAACCAGGGGGCTGGAGCACCCCTCCTATGAAGCCAGTCTGAGAGAGCTGGGGTTGTTCAGCCTGCACATGAGAAGACTCTGGGGAGACCTTGCACCACCTTCTGGTACGTAAGGGAGGGCTACAAGATAGATGGGGAGGAAATCTTTGTCAGTGTGTGTAGTGATAGGATGAGAGGCAATGTTTGTCATGGATTAACTTTAGCCCTATCTCAGCCACACTCAGCTCACTCATTCCTCCCTGCCAGTGGGGAGAGGCAGGATGGGGATGGGGGAGAGAATTGGAAAAGTGAGAACACCCATCGGCTGAGATAAAGACAGTTTGAAAGGTAAAGCAAAAGCTTCACACAAGAAAACAAGGAATTCATTCACCACTTTCCATGGGCAAGCAGGTGTTGGGCATTCCCAGGACAGCAGGGCTCCATCATGTGGAACAGTGGCTTGGGAAGACAAACAGCATCACTCTGAAGAGCCGCCCCTCTTACTCCCTCTTCCCACCACTGTATACTCTGTGCATGATGCCATTTGGTGTGGGATATCCCTTTGGTCAGCTGGGGTCAGCTGTCCCACCTGTGTCCCCTGCCAGCTCCTTGTGCGTCCCCAGTCCCCTCGCTGGTGCAGGGCAGTGGGAAGCTGAAATGGCCCTGACTCTGTGTAAGCACTGCACAGCAGTACGAAAACATTGCCATGTTATAACATTGTTTCCAGCACAAATCCAAAACACAGCTCCATATGAGCTACTGTGAAGAAAATTAATTCCATCCCAAACAAAACCAGCACACGATTTTCAATTGAAAGGAGATAGGTTTAGATTTGATATTAGGAAGAAATTCTTTTACTGAGAGGGTGGTGAAACATTAGAACAGATTGTCCAGAGAAGTTGTGGATGCCCCATTGCTGGAAATGTTCAAGGCCAGGTTGGATGGAGCTTTGAGCAACCTGGTCTAGTGAAAGGTGCTCCTGCCCATTCCAGGTGTCCCTAGGGGTGGAACTAGTGGTGTCTGAGGTCCCTTTCAACCCAAACCATGCTATGATTCAATAAATGAGATTTATACTGTGAAGGATGGAGGAGCAAACCCTGCTGCAGTTCCACCTTCCTCTCTTAATGTGTACTAGCAATTTGACCAAGCCGGATTAGTTTTTTCCTAATATTTTTTCAAATTTGCCCAGGAGTTTTTAAAGAATGGAGACACAGTTAGGGATAGAATGAAGAAATCTCTTCTTAATACAGAGTTAATTCAGACAGGGTTAGGTTTTTTTGCTTTTCTGTTGATTTGTTGATTACTCAGTTAGTATTTTACATAAATAAAACTAAGCCCAGTACTGCTTGCAAAATCAGTTCTCCACATGCATCATTATTCACTTTTTCCATTTTCCACTGGTTGTCTAAGCCACATGGCATGATTTTTAATCACTGTCTCCATGAAAGTAGCTGTACAATAGTGTTACTAACAAAAGGAAGGATGTTATGAAGGTTTCATTCTCTCATGGATAGTGCAGGAACTTGGGGAATTAGGAGTAGGCAAATTGGCAAAAACAGGAAACTTGTTTTTTACTTTTTTCTCCTGTTCTTTTACAGTAGGTCTTTCCCTGAAATATTGCTATTGGAAAGTATAGTAGAAAAATGAGATATGGACTAAGATTTTTAAAGATAAGATTTTTAAAATTCCATCTTACCTGGAGAACAGTAACTCCATATGCACATATTAAGCAACAGCAGAACAATCAGAAATTAGTGGAACACCTAGATCCTTGCACATGAGTCTATGGAAGAACAAGAGAGGGAACCAGTCCTGTGCTGAAGGAGCAAGTCAGAAGGCTGAAGGAGAGATATTCTTGCATGAACATGATGATCATCCCAGAACCCTGCCAGGTCAAAGCAGCTCTTACTCTAGCCAAACCCTCTGTGCAGCATGAGCACAAAGAACCAGAACTGTGTTTCTACATGTTCCTTGTAGAGCTCAGCCCTCTAACTGCAAAGCCTATGTGACTGTGGATTCAACAGTCTTTTCTCACTTGTGACAGTTTTCTATTATTTGTGACAAATTCTCAGTGTTATTTTCACAAACACATAGTAACTATTTTATGGGGACATTTGTTCATTCCTGGCTAGCAAAGTTGCAGTTAGGGACTCCTTCAACCTCCTGACTGGCTGGGGGAGAAGGGGAAGGACAGGACAAGAAATTTGAACTTCTCTCTTATTTCCAAAGCAGTGAAATAGTTGTACTTGTCTCCATATAATTATCAATGTGTTAATGAGCCAGTCAGCAATGGAATAAGGTAGGGAGCTACAAGAATATAGTCCTGATATATAGTTTATGCCAGTCCTAATCCAACAACAGGAAAATCCTAACACAAGCAGTTGTAGGATAGCTGCTGCCTACCCTGCCTCTGCTGGGGCTGCTGGGGCATAGTGCTTGGTGCAAAGGTACAAGTCTGACAGCACAAATGTTCAAAGTAAGGCAAGAAAACAATAATCGAGATTCCTCCCACTTGCTCCATCTGAAAAAAACCACTGTTCTATTGCTAAGTGGATGAGCTTGGAAAAAAAATTTATCAACAAACATGGAGAAAAAGTGAACTGTTCAAGCGTTCATGAGAAAAATGAACGAGCCAGGGCTCAAAGTAAAAGACTGATCAGAGTCACCTTCCTCCAAGAAATGCAACAAAGGCCTTCACCTTCAATTAGGATTCTTGTTGCAGAATGGGCAGTTAAAGGGGTGTGAGTTAGATTAAAAGTTTATATTTTATAAAAATATGTTATTATTTCATTTCAAAATTTTTAAGACCATGTGCTTTAATTCAATTTTTTAAAATATATGTAAGCATCACAATGTGTAAAGAAGCTGGAAAACTTGATGCAAAAGGCTAGCTTTTGGAACCAGAAAAAACCATTTTAGATTAACTAAAATTAATAAGATTCATATTGTTTTCTAGACAGAGGATGGTTAGGTATTTAGATCCAATTCCTGCAGGGTATTTGTGCATTCTCTTACAGATTAAAGCAGCTAGCAGAACAAAACCCAGATTGTTTTGGATCTGGCCCATCTTCAGGTGTATAAAGAAAAGCAGTAACAAAAGAAAAATAATTTGAAAATTTCTCACCAAAAATCATCAACAACTGTGACCTTGCTGTACCTAACCAGGCTGGTAGAGAATGGCTGCATCTCAAAAATAATCAAGGTCTAATATGATGCTGATCCTGTTGTGTCTTTTACATTTTGGCATGGAAAGGAAATAACAGAATCTCTCCACAGGCTACTCATTTATAATAAATACTGATTGGCTATACTGGTAATTTTATGTGATAAAGATATTAAATTGTGTCAATAAACCAGGAACGAGTGATGTGTAAAATAATTAACACTAAAGGGAACATAATAAGTTACTTATTAAAATCCATAGATGGATTATGTGACCCTGTGATTACAAAGCTAGGGGAGCACATGACTTGGTATACATGTTTTGGTCCAAACACCTCATTGCACCCTGTCAGATTACTGGCTCCTGACACTAAATAAAATTCAGGTATGATTTATGGAGTGGCCTTTTGACAGGAGCTGGAATCAGAAATGGTTCAGGCTCTGCCAGTATTCAGCACTGTTTTCATTAGCTACTGATATAATGCAGGTATTGCATTTAGTCAACCAAATTACATGTAGTTCTCCAAGATTCTCCCTCACTCCCTGTAGTCATTGTTCCACTTATAATAAAATTTTTCTATCAATTTGTCACAAGAGGAAGACTGAAGTTCACTAAATTACAGCCATGTGCATTTGTGCACTAGACAAAGTGATACCAATTAAAAGAAACGAAACAACAAACCCAACTTAATTCTATTTTTAAATTGTTCATGGAGAACAGGGAAACTGGCTCACAGAGGAGGCCACCCCTGAATTTCAAGCACTGGAAATTTCATTTAGCTTAATTAGCAAAACAGCATCAGTCTAGAAAAGAATAAGACAAAGACAGAGATGCTAAATAATATGTCAAAAATGACACCTGGCCTCCCCTATGACTGATTAGTTTGAGAGGTTTGCTAAGTGAGTTGGAAGCATCATTTTGCACTTGTTTCTCCCTGCTCCCTGTATAATTTAATTTTTTTTAGACAGCCTGAAAAGGGTCTTTCTACACACAGACAGCAAAAGAACCCCAGTTCTGACAGCTGAAGTAAAGCTATCTCAGTGGTTTAGCAGTACTGCCACACAGAAGACGTGAATTTGGGAGTGGCCTGGGGGCAGTCTCTTTATGAGCCTTTGATGCCCTGATGTGTCACAGAGGTGAGGGCTTTGACTTCAGGCAGCAGGGCTTGCTGATGGCTCCTGACTTTGTAAGCACCTCTTGATGACTGAATTATGACGCAGCACTTGCATGGCATGGTTGGAGATTGCTTAGCCCCGTCCTGACTGGGCAATAAACAAAGTTAATAGGTGTTTCATGTACAATGTGCTGGTACACAAAATCCATCCCAAATTAATCTGGCTGTGTATCAGAAGAGCTATTTACAGAGCTTCTGCAGCAGCAGGTAGGCTTCATGCTACCTGTAATGCAGAATGACTTCCTGGGGCCATCTCCAAACTGTTTCTGCTTACAGCCTGCGATTACTCCTCTGAGTTTTAGTGAGTTATTACTTTTTGTTTTTAACAGCTGCTGGCTGTTGTGACTTTGGTGCCAACAAGTATTCAATACAGGACCAGAAATTGCTAGCACACAGTTCAGTCTGGGGATGTGGCACCCATGCCATCTCCTACAACTTTTGAGACATCAAAGTACGTCAAGTGTGCTGACTTTTGGGCAGGTCTTCAAATCCTTATTTCCATGGATATTCCTTTTTTCTTATACTTTTCTGCTGTCTTCATACTGTTGGTTGGGTTTATGCTGGAAGCCCATACTCTTATATATCTCTTCTCACCAGGTAAAGTTAGTTCCAATGTGAATTAATCTTCTGGAGTCCCCCTTCCCTGGTACTGGCAGGCTGTTCTGGATGATGCTTTGTGGTTAAGTCAGTTTAGCTCTGTCAGAACTCTGTTCACATACTGTGATGAGCTGGGAGTGATTATTTCCTTGCTATTTATTGCTTTACATGTCAATTTTATTGCTGGGCTGGCACCTATGTATTATGGCTGCAAGTCCCTGGCTTCTTTGGTGTGCAGCCTTCCCTGCTTAGCTGTTGCTTCTCTTGACTGATCTGTTGCCTGTCTGGACTGCAGCAGGCCAGTCACCAAGGAAATTATTCTGACTTTCCTGTCTATGCTGGGCCCACATTTAGCTCCAGAAACAGTTGCTGTGGTGGTTCAATGCTGCAAAGTGGGAATTAGCTCTTACCTTTTCTACCTTTGCCATGTTTCTTTTGTCTGTCTCTGAAAACTGTTGATATGGAGGATAGAATTGCCAAATGCTTAGCAATTTTTTATTCATTTATGAGAAGAAGCTCCCAGTTTGGCACTGTATTACTAAAATTCTGCTGCTCTACATTAAACTCAACATTTGCAATACCTTGCAAAAGGTGACCTATGCTTTTGGTCAATTTTCTTGGTTCTCACCCACTCTTATTCAAGCTGACATTAAGCAGCTAAGTGAGCACTTAAATTAAGAGTATTGTTTCTCCATTCTAATCAACACGGATGGGGAAGAGTACTTCACAGGGCAGTTTCACAGATCACAGGTTAACCTTCTCTATGGAGGTACCCAGGTTTCTTTGCTGCTGGTGGGAGTGACTCTTCAACATTTTACATTTTGCAGGATGAACTTGGGCCAAATTCTGCTTACCCCAAATCAGAGTACTGTTGCCTTTTCTGTGCTTGATTTTTATCTTCAAATGTTCAGTCCAAAACAAGCTTTGGGCTAGGAGTTCATGAGACCATAGCATCCTTTGTCAAAGGGTTGTTCCCATTGTTCCATCCCATTGTTCACTTGGCTTTTACCCTTGATGCCTGGTTAGACAGTATACCCCTCAAAATCTCTTGTATTTACCCCCCAAGAAATGGTATATGTAAACAGATTTTACTTTATAATGAGCTCAGAGTAGCAGTCCCTTACTGAGGTGTAGCTGATGAGTGCTCTCTTATTGAGAAACAGTAAATCATTTGCTTATGATTATCTATCCATATCCTGAGTAGAAATAGAATTAAGATTGGAAAAACTCATTCTTAGCACAGTCAGGTGAAATCTTGGCCCTTCTGGAATCTGAAGAATCAAACTAATAAAAATCTGAGAAATACATTTACCTTTCACTTCATCCACACTTCCTGAACTACATTTGTATTCCAGACACTATAGGTGACAATGCCAGCAAAGTAGGCCAAATTTCTCTTTTGTCTGTCTTAGGAGAGTCCCACAACAGGTTTTATGGGCACACAAACTACCATGAAGAAAAGTACAATGTGCACTTTTATCTTGACAGTCAGTCTGTGGTAATTACTTATATGTGTGTTCTCTCTTCATAATAAATGCAGCCTTTCTGAGACAATTTACCTCTATAAGGTGGGGTAATTCTGATTTACTCTTTTCGAGAGCATGCACAGCTTGTTATTAAGAAATAGCTGATATAGTGTATATTCACACTTCAAGTTATCCTCGTTGAGACTGTTGCTGTGCCCTAACTTCTGGTCCATCACAGAGCTAATGAACCCAACCTTTTCTTCAAGGAGGGCACAGCAACTTCAAATTTTGAGACTGAATATCTCAGGAAGTCAGTAACTGTGAGAGTTTGTGAGGGAATGTGATGTGAGAAAATTATTCTATGTGTTATTATAGTTAGTGTTTTCAATTTGCTCAGAAAAACCACAGCAACCGTGGTTGGAAGTGTGAAAATTTTTGCAAAGATATTACTCAAGTATTTGTTGAATTAAGGAGAATTTAATATGTTAGCTCACAGTCACTGCTCCATATCTAGGTGTGAGAGAATATTTCTGTAATAAGTGCATATCGATCTGAGATTTTTTGTTCATTTTTCCTATTCTCTTAGGCCATAATATGGAACTTGCAGCCCCAAAACACAAGTTGGTTTATGGTAAATTCAGGTTTATTTTCTTATGAGGCTAGATTTGGATTGGATGTTATCCCTGTCCAAATGTTTTACCTGTCCTTTTTTCAGTGCAATATTCTTTAACATACCTTATCCCTCAGCACAGTCTACAGTTATGTTGGTCTTGGTGGGCTGGATGAAAAGGCAGTTAGTCCTTTGTGAATTGTTCAAGCATGGATGTGAGGAGATAAGCATTTTTCTTTTAAGAATTTTTAATTGGGGGAGGGGGGTGGGGTTGCAGGTTACGGATTCCTTTTTTTTCTCAGCTCCTGTCCGATTTTTTGCTTCTAAGACAAAAAATCTATATGCCACACAAAAGCATTTGTGTAATAAATGGGGTTGATTACAATGTTTGGATGTTTGGACTAGGCCAAAGGTAGAGGAGAGTTACATCCACAATGTTCACAACTGGACATGGAGTCAGCCGGAGCCTTCCAGTGAAGCGGGGTGTCACTGCCACAGGCCCCCAGCTGGGTAACAATTAGCATTGACTCCATGATTCACAGAAGGCTGATCAATCTCTTTCTGGTATATATCATTGTTAAGAAACTCATTGCTTTTATAGACAGTTACGATACAGTTGGACTTGATTGGTCCTTCAATCAAAACCCATCACCATTGGCTAATTAAGGAACCACTCTTCGGTAAACAAATCTCCATAACACATTCCACATGTTCACAACAACAGGTGCAGCAGGTTAAGTTAAGAATTGTTTCTCATTCTTTTCTCTGATCTTCTCACAGACTTTTCCCAGAAAGGCCTGGGAAAGTTGTCTGTTGCTTTCTGTGGCCAGAGAGCTGCTGCCTCAGGGGTGCGCATCCTGCGGCAAGAACCTCCTGGCAGCATCAGCAACGGGGCAGATTCACCAGGACTGCTGCCAGGACCAGTACCACCTGCTAGCAAAATGTGTGGTAGCCCATGTCCCAGCATGGCAGGGAAGCTCAGTGATGGTACAACTCCCACATCACAACGGGGACTGCCTCCATCCCAGGGGAACTCCTGCAGCCCTTACTAAAAGCAGAGGATGTCTGTCTGAGTACAGAACTGCATCAATTGGTTCCACATTTATTTCCACTCACTCTAAGAAGGAGAGGCGGTTGAGAATGAGGAGTTGGTGCCAGCAGAACTTCTTTATTGCATGACGTTTCTCACATCCACAAATCAGGCTGTTCATATTCATGATCAATGACAGAGAATAAGATTCGGAGAAAAAGATAGTCTGGCAAATCCTTGAGATCAAATGGTCTTAAAGAGAGGAAATTTTTACGTCCCCTACTGAATTAATGTTTATGGAATACAGCTCCTATTCTTTGCAACACACAAACATTTGTATGGGTTTTGTTCTGACTTCCACAAGTTGTTTATTTTTAAGATATCAAACCTCTACTAAATAAGGCAATTAAAAATACATAAGATGTATTCTGGGATAAATAGAATTTATCCCATTGAAATCCTGGAATTTCAAATGTTAAGATCAAGTAATCCATAATAACAACTATAAAAAGTGTCAGTGTAGCCAAGTGAATTGTACACTGGGATCCAACAGACGTGAAGCATTTTCTGTCTTGTGTCTCTGAGCTGCTTAGGCAGGTCACTTTACTTCTTTCTGCCTCAGTTATTCCATCTAAAAACGTCAATAATAATGCTGTCATACTTTGTGATGTTAGGTAGTACTACAATAACCTCTTCTTTATATGCAGGAACTGAGAGCTATCAGAAATAAAAATATATTTTCTGTGATGGACTGTGGCTTTTAAGGCTCAGAGAAGACTGTCAGCAAAGTTGCTATTTTTGGCTGCAAAAATTGTGGGTTTGAGTTTATTGCTAGAATGGATTATCTTGCAATAAAAATTGTATTTCATTTAAAGCTTGCTTACTGAAGAATGCACCACATCAAATTTCATAATTTTTATTAATTTTAAATATAATTCTGTTATCATTAGTTATTCCTATCACAGCAGTAGTGGATGACATGTTCATTATAAGCAGCACCTGTTTCTGGAGACCAATAACTTTTTGAAATAACTAGACTCTGAGTAGAAATTTTCATACTTAATTTCATCTCGGGGTGAATATTTTGGATGTTTAATTTTAAAAATCTGAAATTGAGCTGGCTTATTTTTCAGGATAAGATGTGCAACAAATGGCAGTTATTATTTGGTTTGGTTTTTAGCAATTATGAAATACACTGCTCAGTCTGGTTTCCCTTCATAAATCTGTTAAGTATTGCATTTCATCTTCTACAAGAAAAATAAGGGGGAAACCCACCAAATTTGGGAGGTTTTTTTAAAGCATATAGTGACTTAGCAGTTCAAGTTCTATGGAAAATCAACTAGGCATTTTTACATCAGTCATTTAGGCTCAAAGTTTCCCATGTATAGCTCGGGCTTATTGAAATAATTGCATTTTAGTTGAAATTAGTTTGTTGCAATGGTTTAAGGTGCTTTTAAAGTTTTGGATTTTTTAAAAATTTTGCTTAGAACTCAGTGGCTAGCTTAACACCAAAAACCAGCTGATAACTAGTGTGGTCCCACTGTAAAGCCCTTGCTAAGGCTAGTCGAAGGGGATAGGAGCAGCCTTGGGCACCAGTATTGCATCCAAGGTTCTCTATTGGTCAGGGGGAACAGCAAAAACAGTGCAGAGATATTTTTTAAATTCCTGTAAAATATCTGGACTGCCCTCATGGAGAAGCTTGTGCTTCTCTCTTTGACTTTGATAACCTGGTTTATTTATTTAGTGACGGAAAAATCAAACCAAGAGCTGCAACTTCACTGTAGCTGCACTGATGTCCCCCATGTTGTGTGGAGAGATTCTTCCCTGGCAACCATCTAAAACTAACCTTTACACTCTTTGAAATTCTTCTTTAGAGCTTGCCTCTACCTGTGCCTTAAAATCACTCCCATCTGTCTTTGGTTAGGCAAGTGACTCCTGCTTTTTATGCTAAATTGTTTGTTTTATTGTTACTTAATCCTCCCAAATCACCACCACGCCCTCACATCTCCCTGTCAGCTCTGTCTGATATGCAGATTGGGAAAGGTTTGGGGTGGGGACTCTATTATTTGATCAGTACATTTAGCCTAGCACAAGGAGACTTATCCCTAGCTGACACCCTGGCATCATGATAACACAGGATAATAATAGAGGATTTTATAGGCTAGCAGGTATTTACAGGGCAAATGATAAATAAGAAAGGGAGGTTTTGTTTTGTGTAAGCAAAGAAATATGATTAAATCTTCTGCAGGAACTTGAGCCTGTTCAGTGCATAAATCTTTCCTAGCCTTTCTGCTACATTAATACACAATCAACTCCTATGAAGACCTTAACTCCACTGCTTTCAGTGATCCACAGTCCTTACCTGTAACAATAGCCATGCTCAACTGAAGTTATATTTAAAATTTTTCCTAATCAGTATGGAATTGAATTCTTTCTAAGAAGAATTCTGTGCATTTTATGCGCCGCAACTGGAGCTCTGTCATTAGAAAAGAAACATTTGGGGGTCTGGGAAACAAAACACGAATGCCAGTAAGGTAATTATCATAACAGTTGACTCTGGGAGTGCAGGAAGTGGTGCTCTGTGGTGCGAACGCTGCTCCTCACAGCCCCCAGCTGAAATGAGACATTTCCACTAGATAACTCAAAGTAAGTTTTAATATTATTTTTAATCATGAAAATGGTTCAAACACTCTATGGTCTATTCATTACAGCAGGAGTGGTTATTTCATTTTTTAATAGGAGCACTTACAAACAATCCAAGTGTAATAACCAGCAGCATAAAATTATCAGTGATTGAGTCGATGCTGAACTTCTCACTTGTCAAACAGCGCAGATTGTTTTTTTCCCTTTTTCTTAGCTCTTAGGTAAATTTCACTGCTAGCTAGCATCTCACACCAGACAAAGAGCAGGGAAGGGATGAAAAAACACGAAGCATATGCGTTGCAAGGCCAACACAATTTCTTGTTTGTGAATGAAAACTAGGGCTGTAAGCTAAGTGGGAAATGCTGGCTGGGAGCTGTCTTGAATTCTTGCAAGCAAAAACATCAGGGATCAGAAAGCTGGTTCAAAAGGCAAGTGAAAGTTGATGAATTACTTTGTGCGTGTTTTAATTACCCTATCATCCTGAGATTCTTGTGTATTGATCTGAACAGTAGTAATAAAGCACTTTCCTCCCCTCGCTCCCTTCTAAGCATTAGGGCTTTGTTTATTAGGTATGCTTCTAAGGAGAGAAATTATTCATCTTCCAGACTAGCATGGAGAAAAGGGAGAAAAAAATACAAATGGGCGGGCATGATCTCTTCTGCTATTCAATATGTTAAATCTAAATTGTTCATATAATTATTCCAGCATGTATTTTCTTCTAGGCTGCAGTGAGGCAGAAAAATTTAAAACATGAGAAATTGGACAATGCAAATGTGAAGTGAAATGTAGTTAAATGTTACATTCCTTTCAATGTCATTTACCAATAGTAATGTATCATACTAAAATGGAAGGAAAATATTAGCCTGAGAGTCGGTGTATTAGTGGGATTTACAATAACTAATATTTGAATAACCCTGAAAATAAACCTGAAATTAATATTACCAACATTTGATCAAGAACAGCTCTGGGCAAAGGTGGCTGGGAAGGATACCTCAAAATAATTTTGCAAAGGTATTTTTTGTGAGCTTGTCAGGGATCCTTTGTAATTTAAAACTATTCGCTTTGAATATTAAATGGCATAAATCATGATAATAAAATATCTGGTTAACGACCTTTATGAGGTAATGGCAAAAGAAGACAAAGAAAAAAAGTGGTTTCACAACAGCACTGAAAAGAAAGCATTCTGAATCACATATTACATGCAGATAAACTTGGACATTCATTTGATCCTTAAGTTCCTTAAGGAACTTGCACTGAGAATTTGGCTCAGCTAAAAATTCCAATTTTTCTCATCAAATCACAAAACAAGACACTAACAAAACTGAAAATGAAGTCTCTCTATCCAATTTTTCACTCAGCCACCAGGACAAGGTGCCTAATGCCTCCCCCTTTCCCTCCCCTTGGAATGGGGCAGCCAAACTGCTGAGACTTGTGAGACACGCAGGCAAGCAGAGACCAGTGGGGCCCCCATGAAGCTCTTGTATGAAGGATGGGGCACATGTATGAGCGATGGGATTCCAAATCCCATCTTTACCCAATAATAATTAATAATTAATTAATACTTAACACCCATCTAGTGCTTTACAAGCATTAACTAATTAAGCTAATTCACCCAAGGTCAGTCCTTTGTACTCACACAATACCCAAGATCTTTTTGATCATACACCCTAAAGAGTAAAAACAGTATATCAGTAATGTTAGTTTTAGCCTAACATTATTTGGAGATTTTGATCATTAGGGATGGAATTAATCAAATATCTACTGTGTCCCATTTTTGCATTTTATCTTCCATTCTGCATTTACTATTTTTATCTTTATTAATAGCTACTGCTCAGTGGCCTTAAAGAATTTCTCCATTAAACAGAAACTTTTCTTTCCAGAGACTTATGCTAATTAGTACCTTGTTTGTGGCTTCAGTGTGATTTATGAGCTACTCTGAGCCCTGAATAACAAAATATCAGGCTATCTCCATAACTGTCTATTAATTTGTTTATCTTTCTATCTGTCTACCTATCTGCAGAAATTTAAAACAGTGCAATAACTTTCAGATCAGTGACATTAATGCAGCATTAGATTAAAAGAATGTTACTTTATACAGGCATAAATGTAATTTAGAGGCACTTAGAGGAGGCTATATACTTAACATGATTCTTGGCCAGTGAAGGTTGATCCCACTCATTTTGGGATTGCTAATTTGCAGTTAATTAGGAAGATTGATTCTGTTCTCTGATGCATAGGCCCAACCCTAAATGCATTTTTCCGGTTTCCGTGGCACCGTGCTAGTTATCATTGTCAAGGTGCATGTATAACTGAATGACACGGTCCTTCATAAAACATAATACTTTGGGAGTTTGGGAAAGTAAATCTAGTAACCTTCAGCAAACATTTTTCTGGTTTACTCTGTAGACCAAAATCTAGTGTCATCTGCATTTAAAAAAACTTTCAAATCACATTCCTTTGAGAAGGTTTATTGCAATTAGCAAATAAAACCAGAGACTTGCTTTAATGCTCAACTAAAATAACATAGCTTCATAGTTTAAAGGAAATAAAATATTGACATTTTGCTTGAAGGAACTTGTATCCTTAAATAAATGCAGTGGGCATGGCATACTTAAGCTTGTACCTTTTATAGAAGCTAACATTTATTTTCAACGTGTTATCTCTTGAGGAGATTCTTCCCCTGTGCTCTCAAAATACAAGCTGCTATGAACGGATTTGGGGGAGGAGTGAAGATGGCATTATCAGCAGCTGGTGTGGGCTAGCAGTAAATTGCTGCTCCCTTAGAGCAGGAGGAAAGCTGGGGGAGCTGTGCTTCAGGAGGGAGTCTCAGGGCACAGCGTCTTGTGGGACTGTCCTGGCCCTGTGCAAGTCACACCTGACCTATAAAGACCAAATCTATTCATCAAAAGTATATCTAATAAGCTGAACTTTCTTTACCTGATTTCAGACTGGCCATTTCTCCTCCATTTGGGTTTTGATACTGCTGTAGGTATCAGAACTTTGGAAAGATAAACTAGGACAATTCCAGCTTTGCCTCTGTCACACCAGACTCTGCCTGCAATGGTCTTCCCAGCTAGTTCTCTTTCTCTGCTTCTGTGTATTTCACATAGATGTTACAACAGATAGCTGTTGCACACATCATCCTATCCCTATCCTTCCAAAGTTATAGCTACACTGGGGTATTTTTCTATGGTCAGACAATTTTTCTGGCCTGATTGTTTTAATAAAAAGCAGGCTTTCCAGCAATTTTGCCCCAGAAAATCTGTTCCAGGTTATCTGCCATGGGAGAATGGCACTAATTATGCATAACTAAACAATTCCTTCATTTATCACTTTACAAACAATGAGGAAATTTTCAAAAGTCTATGTAAAATTCCTAGGTGTTCTAAGACAGCAAAATGAGGTGTGTTGAGTCAGTCTGGAAAAGCACAGATATACTAAACCTGAGAACCTATAGAAGGCCAAAGGCATTTTCTTATCCATTTGAGGAAAGAAAGAGATAAGAAGAAATGAGATACTTGCTATAGAATAGTTCCCAGACTCAGTAATTTTCCTTTCAAAATTTCAGTGTCACTGTGTTCAACATCTTTCTCTTATCCCTTAACCTTTCAATTTTGCAGTTGTCAGTGCTCATAGTCCCAGAAGCCGCCAGTTGCAAATAAAACAAAAAATATAAAATACCAAAATATCGACCAGATGTAAGCATGCAGGGTAGCAAGAACAGGCAGTGGACACACCTCTCAGTCAGCCCCATCAGCTCATTCAATATACACATGTGGCTTGTTGTCAGAACTTGTGGTTGCAGCCCAAAAGGATCAGGATCAAAGCAAGAGCTTTCCTAGTTCAAAGCCAAATTTGTGTCTTTGCTGGCTCATTTGAATTTTTCATCCAGACTTTCATGGCTTCCTTGTGTGCTTGTAATTACCACATCTTTAAAACCTGACAATCCCTTCATATGGGCCAAATTCTTTTCTCAGATTGTGCTTGTGCTCTACACAGGGGTCCAAGAAAAGATATACATATGCTCTCTACAACACAAACTTTGGGCCCAGATTTGGTCCATTAAAATGCGAATAGAAAAATAAGCAAGTTATGAATGTATACTTCACAGACAGGAAAAGAAAGCAATTCAGAAGCTGCTGTACAGTATCCTTGGGGCCTGATACGTACTTCTAGGGTCTCCAGTAGACGTTGGGATAAGTAGATAGCTGAATACTTTCCCTTTGAACAGTAAATCAGTCCAAATCTGCCTAGCAGAAGAATTAAGCAGAAGCTTAATTAATCTTGCATTAGAATTTTCAGTGGATGCATTGTAAGTTCTCTCCTGGTTGGAATACAAAAGCCCCGATCTCCACTTGTGCGCTTCTAACTCCTGCTTAGGGCTTAGCTCCCACTGATTCCCATGACCAAGACGATGAGCACCTTTGCAACTCTAAAACAACACAAAAAGAGCATGAATTGTCAGCTTCCTCTGGAGTGGGGAAATCCCCCGTAAGCAGAAAGTCGGTGAATCTAAGACTCACAGCACCCACACGCACATGCTCAGGCTACACAAAGTTTGTAGGTCACTTGTTGGAAGTGAAGACTAGATAGCAGAGTTTAGAGCAGGCAGCAGGAAGTTTTAAATGTGGCGTGGAGAGAAAAAAGACCTGACCTGGAGATCATGGGACCATAATCAGTTTTAGTGTGCTTTCTACACTACTTTTACTGGGCACAGAAAAAGATCATAGGGAAGCAGAAAATTGGAAAATACTTATAGAAGGCACCAAAAGGATCTACTTATTTAAACCTTCTGTGATATGTGGGTTTTAACCTCATTAACTCTTCCTCAACCAACAGGACAATTGCCAGCCTTTCACAGGTTTTCCATTCCCACACTTCTGGAGGTCCTGTCTACATCCTAGCAGCCAGCTTAATTCTCTTAAACATCAGTTTATCCTTTTCCTCTGACTCCCAGTTTCTTCTTTCCTCCATTTTACTTCCCTTTTCTTTCCTCCCAACGTATTTCATGACCACCTCTGAGCAGAGTCAGCAGCCCAACTCAGCCGTAGTGACTCCCATTATCCCTCACTTTCCTCTGTGCGTGCTTAAATCCTTTCCTGACCTCCAGCAGGCCTTCCTACCTTGGATAATCCCACCGAGGGGTGCTCACTAGGCTGGGAGTCTCTCCTGGGCTTGCATCAGCCTGCTACATTCAAATCTCATGCTCTGAGGCTTCCTCAGGTCAGACACATTCTGCAATGAATCTGACCTGGGGAAGCCCTGAAGCACAAGATATTTGAAAGGAGGATCAGTCTGAGGTTTGAAGCAGAGAAGGGGGGCAGCGGGGTGTGTGTGAGATTCATGTTCAGACCAGGTCTTATTGTTTCTGAACCAGTTTTTCCACTGCTAGCTAACCATCACAGATACCCAAACCACATTTCCTAAGCTACTCAGCAGGTCAAATTACTTGTTATTGAAGTGGAAATAAGACATGGGGTTTTTTTCCCATTGTTTTCCCTAAAAAGTACTTTATATAGGTGTGCACAAATGTACACATGTAAGTGCAATGAAGCATTCAGAGATTACAATCATTCCCTGAATGAAAACTGATTAATATAATGTTTAGCATGCTTGTTTAAATTGTGAAAGTAGTATTAATTAGGATTGTTTGTTTACACTGTTTTGGTAGTGTCAAGATGCCTGACTATAACTATCAGGACCTGTCCACCTGTCAAAGATCAACTGGGTTGTTTTAGCATTGTCTGCCAGCAGGAAATCTCTGGGTCCATACGGGCCTCAGAAATAAATGAAAAAGAAAAGGGGGTGTAAAGAAAATGAAAAGGAAGACTTTCTAAAACATGCAGTACTTTATGAAAACCACATGCTTTTCAAAGCTTTTTGGTTGTCATTACACTGCCATATTTTAGTATTTGTAGAATTTGAGTATGAAAAGTAACTAGGAATGATATAATTATTTTCACATTTAAAACAGAAACAAAAAAAAATGCTTTTGCCTTAAAACCTTGACAGAAAATAGTTACATTGCACGAATCAGTACTTTAAAAAAGGAAACTCATTCTATAAGTAGTTCTCTTATCCAGCTATGCCTAAAATAGGACTAACTCTATCTAGTATCCCAATTACATAATATGGTATATTAAAATAAGTCTCCCTTAATGTTGCGTTGCAAAGGGTTTGGAGTCCAGGAACAACGTTGGAATAGGGACAGAGTGACCTTTTAAAAAGAAAAATGAAATGAAATACACTTTCATTTTCCAGAAATATGCATGAAAGTAAAAACTTGACAGCATGGAAGAACATAAGCAAATATATCTTTTTATTTGAAGATAAAAAGAAGCAGGGGCTAGATAGGGAAAGGAAAAAACCTGTGAAAAAAACGGATGATGCAGTTTTTACGAATAAGCAGCTTAATGTATCTTGGCACCCACAGTAAGCCTTGTAGGAGCTCAAAGTGCCTCAGGCAATCTGTGAGCAGAATAGCAATTTTATTACTTTGTCATTAAACCAATTTCACAGCAGTATTGTTTGTTAATGAGCAGCGGCAAACGAGCGAAGATGTCACACACTGGAATAGCAGTGAGATTTGTGACCCAAGCTCAGAGCACTAAGATGGAAAGACCATGGCTATAAAAAAGGAAATACTTTGGGATGAAATGCAAAGTCTATACAGCAGAGCTTGTGTTTATGAGCTACCATTTTGCTAAGAGCTGTGAGAGAAATAAAGGTCTGGAAATATGCAGTTAAAACAGGGCCTATAAAATTAAAACCAAATTAAAGTATAGCAGAGGATTACTGCACAGGCTGTACTCTACAAAATATATTTTAAGTGATGAGGTGAAATCTAAATCAGTTTTGTTTGAATTTGCTTGGTATTTATAAAAGTCAATAAAGCCATACCAAATTCAAAACCAAAGCAGCAGCCCAAGCCCTGTGGTCTCTGATCTATAAGCTTCACTTTGAAGAAATTCAATTTACCAGTACTTAATTAGCAACTTGTCCTCGCTTTGTAAAGTAAAGATAATATATAGGTTTATATAAGAATATAAATACTGAACAGACATAATCAGTGTCCCTGCACACATGCATGCACATACACACACATGAACGGACACACTCTGATCACACTCTGATTCTGTACCAAACAGTGAATCAGAATCACCTAGAGAAGAGATTACATAAAGCTGAACTGTATTATTCGATAGGACTCCTTTTTTTCCTCCTCCTCTTCTTCTTCTTCTTCTTCTTCTTCTTCTTCTTCTTCTTCTTCTTCTTCTTCTTCTTCTTCTTCTTCTTCGCCATCTTCCTTTTTTTTTTTTTTTTTTCTTTCTTTCTTTCTTTTTTGAGCCAGGGCTGATCTTACAAAGAGATTGGGAGAGAGCCTTGAGGGATACAAGAAACAGTGCCAAGCAGGCACATTATTGAATCCCTGCAAGGCATCCCGAGGTAAGTTTGCTGCCTGAGCTGTCTTTCCATGTTTATACACAGAGAAAACTAGTTCAAGCAATGCAGTAAGTGGATCAGCATGACTGACTTAAAGGAAGAGGGGAAAATTAGCCCACCATTTTGCTCCATTTGCACTAGAGATGGGGAAATAATTTTGCTGTCAGGACTTGCTTCTGAGCCACCTCCTTTCTTTCCTGTAATAAAGCCCCACCCCATTTGTTTCTATTACAATCACATTATTTAGCATAATTATCCTCTTAAAAATATCTAGATCACTATAAACGCTTCCGTTCTTCTGCCTGTTTACTACCTCACCCATGAGGATTTCGGCACAGTAGCTACCATGCATTTGTGGAATGCTTTAAGGGCTCTGGCAACAGAATAAATTTAGCATATTTGTGCGTGACTGTGTGCCTGTGTGGATCTCGCTCTCAGTTTCTCACTCTCCATGTGCGTAGTCAATTTGAACAATGTATTTCACTTCAGTTCACAAGCACGCTGACCTCTCTATCCAGTGATTAATATTTTTAGATGCTTGGTTTCATAGCTTGGTAACTCGAGCATGTTTTCTGCTATTTAACTAAGTGGGTAAAGGGGACGCTGCAGGAAATGCTCATTGTTGAGCAGTAGGCGGTGCTCACAGTTCTGGGAGCTCAGCTTAAGACTGTTTTCTGCCTGACAGGGCAAGACCCCTAGACAAATCCCTGGCTGGGTCTATGGTAGTTGGCAGCCATTCAAAACTGGTTCTCTGCCAGCAGTATTACTAGATAGCCAGACAGATCAATTCACTTTTACATTCCCGCCATTATTTATAGCACACTGTATATCTGCTCTTGCTTATGAACTAATGATTAGCAAATACAGTACACATAAAACATAAGCATTTGTTCTGTGCAAAGCTTTCTGTTGCTGATATTGCAGATAGTTTTACAGGTCACGGAACCTTAAAAAGGATTTAAAGGGCATGTCTTGTGTAACATTTGTTCCTTTGAAAATGATGCTCCCTTCCTATTTTTGTGTAATTGGAGAGGATAGAAAGGTTTACTTGCTGCTTATGTTGCATTGAATTCTTGTATTTCCCCTTTCTCCCACAGACTACTAAGGAAAACACGTAGGAAGAGAGGCTTATACAGTATTTTTTGTTATTTAAGAACTGTAATTCTATGTAACACAGGCTTTTCTTTTCAAAAAGATCTATTGGTAAAAACAAACAAAACAAAAACAAAACAAGTAAAAACATGAAAACCAACAGCCCTGCTTGATGTCAGGGCAACTGCAATTTTGTAAACTGTAAAGAAAGGTAGATGATTTGAAAACTTGGGAGAAAATACCACACCTTTACTAGGCCCTCGTGGCTGCTAAAATACTAGCTATAGTATTAAATTGCTTCAGTTATGTTTTTGAGCTAGAACAGGAAAGGTCAGCTCAAATCTAAGGCCCTGGCTTCAAAGAAACACAGCTCTAATGAATTTTTTAAATCTAAATACAATCCAAACTTAATGGCCAAATTAATCCCTGGCATAAACACAGGCCTGTGCAATTTGAACATTTTTAGCTGATCACTGCTACTGGTCTTGCCACAAGTTCCTGTCAGGTAGCAAGGCTTATGCTTATTACACTGAACACTGTTTCTCTGAAGAGTTCACAAAAAGGAGGCAAACACACTTTCACTTCTCTGAAATGAAGTTCAAGACTACTGCAGTAAGTGAATTTTCAAAAGTTTCAAACCAGGTCACACTGGTCTGTCTGAATTAATTCAAGGTGTGCTGCTGGTGGAGAAATGTTATGTCATAAGAAAATCTGGTAATTTGGTTTCCTAAACTGCTAGTTAACCCATACTTTGGTCTGGGTTGAGGTTTAAGGGAACATAATGTAAATATGTGCTTAAGAAGTTGTCCCCTTTCCATTTGGCAACAAGTGCACCAGAAAACTTTCTGCATAGCCTCAATTCCCTTACTGGGAACAGAGCATTTACAAGTGCCCACATTGAGGTACCCTAGGAGTGCAGTGTGCTTTCTAGGACAGTGAGAATGCAAAAATTAACATAATAATAGTAACCAGCATAACTAAACCAAAGTGATATACATCCAGCGAATCCTGGCCCAATGGAACAGTAAAGGTATAATTAGCCTTTCTTACCTCTTAGCATCTAAAATAAGTGAAGGGGAAGAATAGAAGTGCTTGAACAACATAAGGGCACATGCTCTGATAAAACCTTTCTGCTCAGAAAAATGTGACTAAAGCTGATTTATGAATGTTTGCACCTTACATGATCAACTCCACACTCAATGCATACAAAAGCCCACAATACCTCTTAAGACTATCTTATACTGGCTTTGTATTACATGATACATCTGTCCAAGATGTGGGTCAATGCAGAATCAGAAATGCTGGCTTGGCAAAAATCTTTCCAAGTCAGAATTTTCAGAGAAATGTTCAGAATTTTCATGTCTAGTAACTGGTATACATGAGTGAATAATCCAGAATGATAGCCTTTCTGCACTTCTTTGAAAGCTCAAAGTCTTTCTCTTTTTTTTGTTATTTGGAGAATAAGATTGGAATGGTGAACTCCTTAGTTCAGTGTTACCAATAAGGAAAGAGCAATTTCCAGGATAATCTGTGCACTGGGAGAAATTAGATTTACTATGTTTCATCTAAAAAAATACCAATGAAAGCAGAAAGAGATTAAAAATTTGAATCATCAGAGTGGGGCATTTCTGTATTATCAGGAAAATTATATTCCAGAATGTGCTTCTTGCCTTAAATAGATTGCAATAATTCTTTGATATCTACTGGTTCTATCACTTCTTTCTTTTCCTTCTGGATACCTTACCTAAATTCAATTACTGATGTAAAACTCTGTCTATATAGAGTTTCTCAAGTCAAAATTCTGTATTGCACTTCTATAGTAGAAGTCTCTCCTTGGCCAAGAATATCACTGAGGCAAGACTTATCAAAAATTCATTTTTCATTGTGGCTTTCAAAACATTGCATTTTGAAGGGTTTTTTATAAACCATCTTTTATAAAGCAATATAAAATATGCTGTATTTCCCTTGCTTGTTTCAACATAAATCAACCCCCAAAAAAGTTTCTTCAGCTCTTTACATTGTCTGGCCTTGTTCATTTGTAAGCCTGCAAGTTTAATAAAGACTGCTTTCCCTGTGTAGAAAGAATATTCCATTTTACATGGAGGGAACAAAGCAAAGGAAAACAAAACCTACATTTTAAAAGCAACGGTATATCTCAAAAATGAATATATTATATGTTGATGGGCAGAGTGTCCTGTAAAGCAGCCAGTAAGTGCTTTGGAAGACACTGAGAATATTTCTGGGGTTTATATTGAAAAATAAATCAGGATTTTTCTATTAATTTTAAAACTGTGTGGAACTTCCTTAACACTATACACTTTTGTGAAGGTCTTGAATGTGGTGCGGTCAATCCATGCATGTTTTCCACGTTGTCTTTCTTTCTCTCAACTTTTAACTTTTCAGTGCCTATTCAAACCCAGTAGTTTAGTCAATCAGAGCTGTAATGAGGAGAGAAATGAAGGCACAGTAGCTTAGAGTTCACTTAGGAGAACAATATTGCTTTCTGGAGGGAAAGATGTAGTACTGCTAATCCCTTGGAGTTCTTGCTACTCAGATCTAGGGAGTGAACTCAGGAAAAAGCCACTTATTTGATTCAAGACCTTTTCTCAGTTACTTGCAGTATCATAAGCCTTTTGCTTGATCACTCATTTCTCAGACTTTACTCTCCTTATGGACAAAAAGTAGATGCCATCTTACTCACAGATGTTTTTTCCTGAAATGAATCATTAGTTTAGCCTTTTTTTTTTTATAAAAATCATGATTGATGTCTATGGACGCAATTATAAGAAGCTAAAATAATTTTATGTAAAACCAAAAATTTTTAATCTTGCTGAGTATCCTATTGCTAAGTTTAGTCAAAGGCCACTGATAACAAAGGACAAAGTAGTCTGCTCAGCAAAAGCCAAGATGACTGTTGGCTGACTTATTCAAGAACAAACACTCAGAACTCATTCTTCAGACAAGGCCTAACTCCATTAGGCTGTCATAGCACCTGCCTAACTCTCAGTCATGTTAATGAAGCTATCCATATGCTTATAGACAGGCACAGCTTAAGTAAACTGCTAAATCAGGGAGAGCAAGCCTCAACAGTCTTTGGCTCATTGAGGTTCTGGAGGGTCATGTTTGCATAAAAGCAGTTCTGAGGAAGAACTTTATTCCTTAGCCACACGACTTTCTGTTTATTTGTGTATGTCAAAATTCCAGCTTAAATGTATTTTTTTTCCTCTCCAAAAATCACAGACAAACCCAGAAACAGTGCTGGTTTGAGCATCAGTTTGACTACAACAGTTCCTTTAGATTTGAAATGTGACATGATAGTAAAGTAAAATGAAAGATGAGTCCAAAATCACTTTATGAACCTTGGCTGAGGTGTGTTTTTTCTGCTGAAATCCAGCATTACATTAATTTTATTTGATTGTGCTTACTGCAAGTATTTCCTACAACTCTACTCAGAAACTTCTGGAAAACTTCAGAAGTTCTCCTCTTTTGGAGAACTAGTCCAGGACTTGTTCTGTAGACTTATTAGTCATAATAAGGCAGCTCCTAGAATCTCCAGCTGAGATGCAAAGCTCACTGTGTGCCACATCCATGTAGTAGGTGGGTCAACTTTGAAACCCTCACATACTTTTATAAATACAATGCACATATCTGTTTTATGTTCATGGATAGTTTTGGAAATCTGTCACCTAAAGCATTCAATCACCTGACAAGATTGTAATAGTCTGCACAGCCTTTCTGACAATAAGTATCAATAGTGAAGTCAGGAAGTGGATTCAGCATGTAAACAGCATACAGATACCAGAATGTAGCACTGAGATGGAGCTGTGTGCTTCCACAGAGGTGCTCAAACAGTAATTAAACACTGAAACAACAAATTTGAGCTGGTGAAAAAGTGCAAAACCTTGTTCTTGGAATATCATACTAACATATTTTTGTATTATGTGACAGCATATTATAGCATAAGATAAAAATGTATTTAAAAACTCACTAAAATATGTTAGGTGGAAAAGCATTAACATAGCATAAAAACATTTTATTAAAAAAAAATTCTCCTAAATATAAATACATTTTGCTACTTCATTCTCTGGCTTTCCCAGAAAGTCACACTGGGTCCCTCTGTAGGTAATCTAAGCAAGGCAGTGGTTGGGGCAAATTAAGATGACATTTTCAAAGTAGTTTTATTCCTTGAGTCTCTCCTTCTGATTGTCTGTTTTGAAGTCTGTTGGGGTGAGCTGCAGTTTTTTCCACAGATTTCAATTTTGAATTATGAATCAGTCCTCAAATAGCATTTGAAATAACTAACTCAAAGAGCTTTTGCAGGACGATGCATAGACATATGGCAGTTTCCTGCAAGAGATTGCAGCAGTTTGTGTCCATCTCTTCCTTTTTTTCATGTTTCATGACATGAAGATAATAACAAATGACTGAAAATACCTACAGTAACACTTGTACCACCTCAAAGCTGTTACAGCCCTCAGTACTCTTTGCCAGCATAATAGTCTTCACTATTCACCAGCCCATGAAATCACAAAGCATCTGTAAGCCACACTACAAAACCTGTACCTGACACAGGTGTTTTATCTCGAGCTCAGGGCACAGATTTTATGAACATCTACTCCAGCAAATTTGGGGTGTATGAATTGTTTCTGCTGTATGTGGTGATTTTAAATGAACAATGTGCAGTAGTAATACAGGATATACCACCAGGGAGACAATACAGTGGGGAATTATCCCACAGACTCCTCTCCGGCAATGTGCCTCCCCACACATTCTTGATGCTTGGTCTGTAATAGTCTACTCTGACCCTGATTTTGCACAAGAACTTACTTCCAAGAAACAGTCATTTAAGGGGATGCAAGCTACCTGTAATATGAATTGTTTCAGTGGATACACAGTAGTTTTTGCTTACACTGGCATGCTCAGAAAAGGGCATAAAGATTCTTGTCTCCGTCCACTGTAAAATATGCAAAAAATATCAGTGTCAGATAAATCAGAAGGTGCTCTGGCATGCATGCTTCACTTCTGCTGTGAATCTCAAGATTAAGAAAAAATGACCTGGCGATGAAGCAATGACTTCTTTAATCAATTTGTTTACTTATAATCTTCAAATACATAAAATAATTTTATTTAAAGGAAAAAGAAAGACGATACATGATGCTTATTACTTTTATCTTCCTCCAAGGTCCAATAGTTACTGTGCCTGCAATTTATATACTGTAAAGTATAGAATCGTTGCATATTCTGATTTGGAAGGGACCTATATGATATCAAATTTTGGGAGGTTCTGATCCAATAAAACTCCTGCTGGTCCCAAAGTAAATGAACAGAAACTTTGCTGTCATTGAGAGGTTTTACATAGTGCAAAACCAGGGAAAATCAGACTTACCATTCCTGTGATGGCCTAGAACTAGGTCCCCGAAAACTGCTGGATCATGACACTCAGAATCATAGAATCATAAAATTGCTAAGGTTGGAAAAGGCCTCTAAGACAACCAAGTTCTACTGTCAACCTAGCACCATCACCATGTTCACCACTAAACCATGTCCTCAAGTGCCTCTTCAGCATACTTGCACCTCTCGTTCTTTTATTGGCCTTTGTTTCTTTCACTAGAAGCCAAAGTGAATTGACTTTGATATCCCTCTCCATGGCGTTCACTTCATCGGACAGATAATGGCATTTGTTTTCAAATGAGCCACACGTTACAAAGAATTTCAAGTTCATCTGCTTAATAGGAAATGTATCTGAAAGAATCCAGTAAATTAGACTTAGATTAAAATTAAATAGAGCTGAAGTAAAACAAAATGCAGAGAAGTACAGGTATTTTCTCATCACAAGCGCAAAAAGTTGCTTTACCTGCTGCCACAATTTCTGAGGTGTACATCAATACTCTTCTCCTTTTTAAATCAGGGATTCTAATAACTTGTATTGAAACATGATCATGGAGATACCACATTCTGCCATATTCTGGTTTAAGTTGTGCTTCTCCAACACAAAACGTGGGTTTGCCCACAAATGTATTTGAACAAGAGCCAGTCATTTCGGGTGTATGACTTTTCTGTGCACCCTTTAGAAGTAAATTCCTTCTGTATCTCTATATACTGCCCTCCCACTTCCAGGGGTCATTTTTTTCCCCTCTTCTTTCTGATTGCTGAATTTCATTTCTTTTACTGTCTGCAATGGTAAAAGATTATTTATTGGGCTTTTTTAGACCCTTTTATTTCCTCCCCCCTTTCTGATGGAAGCATTAACCTAGACAGTCATGAGGACATTGTAATTTTTCCATCTACCACTTGGTAAAAGGTTTATCTTATGGATAAGAAAGTACTTCATATGCCAAAATATTTGTAATTTCAGCTCTAAGTAAAGGTGACTCTTTTAATACACATCATACAGTCAGAATTAGTTGTTATTATCTTGGGTAGTCCCTTAATAGAGACAGCTAACTGACTGGGTCCTGAAATTGAAAGTGTCTATTTTTTATTTAGGATTTAAATATACAAAATAAAAAGCACAAAATGAGGACAATAATCTTTTTGTAGATTTTTTAAAAGCAGTAAATCCACACTTGGAGAAGAAGATAAAGATAATAAGAAAAAAAAAGCCCAGACAACAATAATCAATTAAACACTATAAAAAAAAAAAAAAAAGAGGAGAAAAAAATTTATCCAATTCAAATGGTGAGGTAAAGTACTCTTTTATGTTCCATTTCACGTCCTGCAAGAACAATAACATTCTTTTGAGAATCAAAATTGAAATCTAGACATTTTTAGCTCACAGGAAAAAATGTGGTTTTGATTGAGCATTTATATGAGATTAGAATTCTTAAATATCATTCTAATTATCCACATAAAAAAATAATCTTAGAAAGACTTTTGAAAAGTTATGTGAATAACAGTTACAGAACAAATTGTAAACCAGAGTCTAGTGCAATCAGGCCCTCAGCCATTAACAGAATTTCAATCAGAGGAAGGCAAATCCTGCACAGTGTAGAGGAATGGATATATTAGTAGCCAGATATTTTTGTGCCCCTTATTGTCTAATTATCTCAAAAACAATAGAAAACGTATCATGTCAAAATAAGGAAAATGAGAGGCGAGACAGGGAAGAAATAATTATTAATATTATCAATCAACAGGAAACTGAGCATCAGATAGACTAGGGGTTTGGTTGTTAGTGAAACTCTAGGAATAGCATGAAATATATCTCTGAGGCAAAACAATAGCAGAGTTTTGTTCTTTGTGTTTGCTCATTATGATGATATGTATTCATTACTGACCACTATTTGCTATAGGCTTTGATCATTTCAGTGCTGGATATTTCCCTGGCTTCAAGGAGGTGTGGGTGGAAAAGGAGTCAGTTCTAAACTCCACTCACTCCTACTCTTTCTTTATTTACTTGCTTCTGAAAGAACAAGTCCTATACCTTTCCCTTTTTTTCATAATCAGACTCATCATCTACTATTAATTGGTTTATACACATTAAGAAAGAGAGTAGGTAACTGACTTCAAAAACAGACACGATGAACTCTAAGTCCTTCACTCCATAGTCTCTCCTTCCTTTGTATTGCCATCAAAGAAGAGTAAAATAAAAATCCATCATTTTTTTCCAGGTTCACCACGGTGAGTCTGTTTCTGTCCCCAAGGATTTTGCATTATATGTTTGCTCTATCCACTTTACAAGCAGTTATTTTAGTAGCTGGTGGGACCTCCAATGGCAGACTATCCCCTACACTTGCTGAAGGATGACAACAGTGATTTATTAGGTTTTTCCTTTTCATAACTACCATGATACTGTAATGAGCAAGTATTCACTTCACACTTCTCTTCCTGATAGTCTACTGGTATAGATCTGTGGTTTTCTTTTAATGTCTGGTTCATTAGATGGTATAAATGTGTGTAGCATTTTTAGCTGTGGTTGAGGAAAGCAGGGAATTTTGAGGTTAAGGTTTATTATGACTGTCATGTTCAGGAATGGAGAGCTATATACTATTTCTGCTCTGAGTGTCTGCACATAACTCCAGTTGACACTGGAGTTATGCATTTGTCTGAAAGCTGTTTATCACTTTGTGAGTACTTTCTGTTTCTAGGGGTGATCAGAAGAGAATAGATCTGAGTACCAATTATTTTGAACCTCCTTGAAAGTTTCTGTGCAGCTTGGTTAAAGACATGATAGCACAGTGTCCTTTACTGTATTTTACATAGCAACAGGTAATAGTTCTGTCCCTAAAACCACAAACAGAAAAACATTAAGAATATTCAACACTGTCATTTATTATGTAGAGGGCACTATACAGTTGCCCTCCCCTGACACTTGAAATATAAGTGCTTCATAAGGGAATAAACCCCTGAAAGCTTGGTTGCAATTTACTTCTTTACTTCCTGCACACAGTAACAATGATAATTGAATTGAAAAGCATTTTAAAATTCATAAATATATAAGTAGCCATTATCTAGTGGAAAACATATGTCTGACTATAGGACCTGATCCACTACTCAGTTACTCCAATTTTAAACTAATGTAACTCGACGGTAATCAATGAGGGGGCTGTTGAGCAACTGAAGTAGCATAAGGCAAATAACATTTTTAGTACATGTGAGGTTCTTTTTGCTTAAAAAGAAGGCTAGCATTTCATTGTGTGTTTATTTTGGGAACCTTAAACCAAATGCCCAGAAAAAGAGGCACTCAGAATAACTGGGTACTTTTAAAACCTGCTTCTATTATGACTGACAAAAAGCTGGGAATATTTAGCTACATACTTTTGTTACAGGGGGAAAAGACGTGCTGGGGTTTTTCCTTTTTGTGGAGTAGAAATTAGTTGTTAAAATAACCAAATGTAGCTGATCAGTAATCTAATAAGAAAGTGATTTCATCTGGAATTTGTTTTGATGGTTAAGACAAAACTTCATAGGTTGGTTAATGGAAAGTGAACAGGATGATCTTTATATCTTCATAAATGCAAACAGTTTAAGATCAGAAGGAGACCATTAGAGTCTTCAGCCTCAGCTATTTTCTCTTCAATTTAACTCAAATTATCTCTGCACTGAGCAGACTTGAGTTTGGCTGAAGGGGTTTTTTTTAAAAAAAAAGGCATCCCACCTCAATTTTTCTGAAAATCATTGACTCCTGAAGTGTTAATCATCACACTGTGTATTAGTAAAGCATGTGTGGAAAGCAGAATCATTAATTCGCAATGCTAAGTTTATATAAAACTAACAATCCTCCCCTGCTGCTCCCCCCAACTCCTATGCAAACCTAGCACCATAACCTAAGGGATGAACGTAAGACAACACAAGGCTCTGGTGTTATTTGCACCCTTCTGATAGTTAAGCTTTTTGTGGAGGGTCTGCTGTGGAATTTCAAAGACAATAAGCAAACTTGCACCAGACAAATAAAGTTGCATTCCTTTACATTTTAGATGTGAGACATAAAACAGATACAGTGCTGTTCAATCCTTTATCAAGGTGACACAACCCCAGAAAGCTTTGATGTTGTCTATTGCAAATCTCATGAGAATTTGAGTAGGAAACAAAATCTGATGAGTTTGACTCGCCTTTCTAACTACATATATTCAGAAAAGGTTTCTGTACAATTCTCTTCCCCTCTCTTTATTGTGTGGTTTGCTTTGTTTGCTTGAATTTAAAACTGCCATTACGTGAAAGTGTTGCAAGTATAAATAATTTAGAAGATAACTCTGTGGGGATACTAATAATAAGTCCCTGCTTTTTCTAATAGCTACTCATTATGGTTCTGAAAACTGGCATTCAAGTTACACAACATCACCGTGTCACAGATATTGTGGATGTTGACAATAAAATAATTTTGACATCTTTTTAATTAAGTGTATTTTTCTTCTTTAAAATGCCCCTTTTGTTTGCAACTGATTTAAATTCTCTAAAAATACCCACAGGCTTCTTGAGTACAGAGATTGATGGACAGGCAGATACATCCATCTGGTTTTATCTATCTTAAGTGTGCAGATGTAATACTTTTCCCCAATAAGAAGCCACAACGATACAATTATCTATCAATGAACATTTACTTCTAAGGGAAATCTAATCAATTAACAGAAGTTAAGAAAGACAAATGTACAAAGGTAATAAGTGGTTCAAACTCAAACAGTCCTACTCTGTTCGCTCTCATTTAAAGAAAAGAAAAAGCTTTTAATGGGACTTCTCTTACTTTTACCTCATCATTTTATAAATTGCTTTCCCAATCCTTCACAGCAAAATAGTAATTTTAAGTAGGCCAACATCGAGCTCAGGTTTTATGCACTTGGTGGTAATGATAGTGGAGATGCCCCTTCAGACTTAAGTCCAACTGTTGAGTCTTTTTCATTATTTTTATATTTTTTATATGGTCCCCAGTAAATGAATAGGTGATGTCAGTCTGAATAATTGTTGCTTAGAGAAATCAAGCTCTTTATCATGCTAACCTCATCCTGGGATCTTTTGAAAAGTCATAGGGCAGGCAAACACTGTTTAAAGCAATCATAAGCTATTGCCTATTTCATGCTCTGCACACAACAGAGAGGATTAAACAACTGATGGCATGTAGAGGACATCCTCTCACAGAGATGCATGCTGTTTCAGGACTTGGTTCTTTGGACTATATAATGGAGAAAGATATTGATTATAGATAATCATAAACTGTTCAAAGCTACATTTTGGGTTTGTGGTTTGTTTGGGGGATTTTTTAATAAATATTGCAGACATTCATCAGAACTACATTGACATCTTCTGTTCCAAAGTGTAGCTGTGTTGTGATGATTCTCAGAGAAAATGATTTAGATGTTAAAGGATACACAGTCTATTCAAACAGAAAAGAACTCAAGAACTGAAAGTATCACTTTAAAATACTGTGGAAAGCTTCACACTAATGACTATTAGAGTTAAAATTACTGATGAGATGGAACAAGCCACAGCTGCAGCTACTGCAGATTGCTTGGCTAACAAACTTACAGTAAACAGAGTATTCTCTAAATGAAGTTCATGTTTAGTATCATTTTATATATATGGGTTTATAACCTGGCAAACAAAATTGGCAGTGAACCCAGAGCAACATTAATCTATCACACATTCTTAAGTATGAGTTTTACTTCTTGATACTCCTCACACATTCATTCCCACTGTCCCAAACCCACTTTTTCTCACACCTCCAATGTCCACCCCTTTTTCTATGTCCACTTCAACAAAACATCTCTTTTGCTTCTGCCTTCATCTCTTCCCGCCTTGACAATTGTAGTCCCCTTCTCCCAGGACTCTAAGCCATAGTATATCCCCCCTTAATGTATCAAACGCTGGTGCTTAACACACACATCAAAAAAAAAAATCACCTCCTACTTCAGGCACTTTAGGCAACCTTCCTCCCTCCTGTTCTGGATCAATTTCAAAATTGTCTTAAAAAAAATGTTGAAACATACTTCAACATAGATGTCTCTTTTTTCCCCCCCATTGTCCTCTTTTCTCACTTGGTCTAGTGCTGTCCTCCCCTCAATTCAACAATCTCAGTTGAAAAATACTTCCTTTCTACCATAGCTCCTATCTGAAGAGCCTTTCTGTATCATTAGCTAGCCATATATTTTCTCCTTTGCCTGTACATACCTCTTAATTTCTCTCCATGGAAACTGGTTTGGGACAGCGTTCATGAAGAAGATTAATACTGTATGGCATGCTTAAGCAGTTATTATAGGTCTGTGCTATATTGGAAAAAAAAAAAAAAAGCATGATCTTGGTAGCACTTGGAATAAATTTGGCAGAAGGATTAAATAGGGCATTTTGGTCTGGATGCAAAACATGCCCAAAAAGATTTTCTCTTTTCAATTTTTATCTGTTTTTTTACTACACTTGAAAATGAAGTGTAGGCACCCATCTTAGCTGCACATTTTTGCATTAGATTTGTCCTAGCAATCAGGTACATGGAACTGTGAAATTTGTGGAATTTCACATTATGATATTTTCATATTTGTTCTTTTATAGACCCTGGTTTCTCAAACTAAAGGAATACAGGTCCTCTAGATTTTTTTTTAATTTTTTTTTTTTTTTTAACCGGGAACACATATTATCAGGCATCAAAAATTAGGCAGCTAACTGGACTACTCATTGATTAAGTGACATACATAAAATACAGGTGATTTTCCAACTCAGGCTTCTGTCAAAACCCATTTGGAGCGCTAAATTTTTCTTTGCCTATTGACCACTATATTTGTTTTTATTTATTTCACTGACTCAAAGAGCTAATGCACTTCCTAAACATGTCCGAGAACTCAGGTGAGACACCACAGGCTATGATGTCTTAGGCTAGAATTTACTAGAATTAAAACATATGTGGCATTACTAGGGTCTGCTAAACTTTATGTGATTTATGAAGATATAATGCATAGCTTTTTTCATTACGATGTTGCTAAAAGTTTTGTGGATGATACTATAGTCACACTGGAAAGACTGATTATAACTACTGGGGAAGAATTAAGAAAAGGAAATGGAAACTTAATTCTCTTTTACTAGTCAATCTGAATGGGTTTCTGCATTTGTAGTTTGTAAGTTTTCTTCAGCTTGGACAATGAATTAAAATAAAAACATTGCTTTTGTTCTATTTATAGTTAATTTCTTATCAAATTAATTTTTAAATTCTTATGCATGAAAGTACGATGCTGAACTATTTCATTTGAAGATGCTGCCTGTGAATTTGGTGCATTTTTTTTCTTTTTTCCCTGACTTTTTTTTTTGTTTGTTTGTTTCTTTTACATAATATTTCTATTGACCTTAAATTTTGTGTTTCTTTCAATGGTTGGTTAAAGATGCTGTAAAACTTGGCTTGAGCTTCTTATGAAAGTTTTATTATAATATTGGGTTATGGACTAATTAAACCATAATAAAAGACCTGTGTAGTATATTTTAAAAAATATTTCCTCATTAATATATATGTATCTGTTAGATATGCATCACATTCGAGTTGCATATGAGTGTCAAGCACAAACCCTGAAATCTTCAGTTTAAGTTTTGCAACCTCTGAATTTTCCAGCATCATCTAGTTGCTATCTAGTCCCAAGAAGCTTAAGAACTTTTAGTCTACACACACTTTTTTCCACTGGTGAGCATGCACAAATCTACTTAGAATGGGATATAATTGAGAAATCTGGAACTGTAGCTCTAGCAGTACCATAAAGTGAGATATTGCTCTGTCCATGGTTATTTTATTATATAAAGGACCTCCAGGACAGAATAGGAACACAAATACGTATACAATGACAAATGGGCAGTAACCTGTTCCACAGCAACACAACTTTCAACACAAAATCAGCCTTGCCTCAAGGGCCAAACTTCCCCAAGGGCCAAACTCAGCCAAAGTTCTTGTCGTACATCAGCCATACCAAGCTTTACACAAAAGAGTCAAATGGGGTAGAGGGAGTGCTATCCTCAATGGCTCAATGGCTAGAAAATTCACTTGTTAAATAAAATATATGTTTGCAGGTCTTCTCTTCATCTTGATTTAAATCAATGTCTTAACTGTTCCAATTGAGTTGAGTTTCTCAGTCAATGGGCTATTGAACATAATGCTTCATCTTTACTCTTCTTCACTATCATGCCTTTGTTGTTCCCAGTTATTTTGTGTATGTAATGACTAGTCACTAGAACAAAATTAATTAAGAACATGGGCTTGACTGTACAGCCTCTTGGTTAAGGCTCCAACTTCAGATGTGTGAAAGTTAAGTGCTGGTTAATTATGGCTGTAAAATTGCTTAATTCGGGTGGAACATCTTCAGAACATGAACTGAAAGGACTTTGTTTACTGTAATGACTCTGTGCGTGATTCAGATACTCTTTTAGAATGTGATGGACCCATGCTCATGTCTGTGTTCCAAATCAAGCAGGATAGGGAGGTAAAACTTGATCTCCTTCTTTCCAGATAAACAGTAAAATAATAATGGTGTCAGCTAAAAAGGAAAGATATTTATCTCTGTTATTATAAGGGCAAAAAGGCCTGTCCTAAGATGTCTGTCTTAGGAAGGTGTCTATCATAGGAATCCTGACAGGACATGAGTGTCTAAGAGACACTCAGAGACTGAGGATGGTTACTGCAGAAAGTAACTGACTGTTAGGAAACACAAATATACAGCAGTAGAAATGATGGTGGGATGGGATATTAAAAAGTAGAAATCTACATGCCTAAAGAATTTAGGCATTTTCAGTGTTAAGTGAAGGCTTTTTTTTTTTTTTTACCAAAGAAATGTAGTTAGGTATCTAAGTCCACCTTCTGGTGATTCCTGGAACATCTAAGCAGGGACAGAAAATTTCTTGAGAGCAGATCACCTACAATTTAGGCATTAATGGCGACACCCATTTGCTATTATTGCCTTCTAACTCAGAAATTCACTGAACAATTGGGATAAGATTTACAGATCCTTTGATGATCTTGATAACAGAACTTGATAATTTTGAAAACTTGCCTTATACATTTGAGTACTTGACCATTACCAGTTTTGTGGGCTCAAATGCAGGTTTATATACATATTCTTAGATGCCTTTACCCCTACGCAGTGTAGGAACAATTAGTGAAATTCTGAAAATTAAGCCTCAACATCGTATCAGTCAGAACAGTCAGAGCTAATATTGAAATCCATCAGCAACCAGTTATTAAAATTATGTAAGATCACACACAGTTTCCAAACTGCTCTCATAAAGAAAGAAAGGTAAATATTAGATAGGTTATATAGATTGGGTTTAATTTCATGACAAGTATCTCAATTGTATGCAAAATATGAGATAGTGGAACACAGTACAGAACTAGCCAGTTTTGACTGAAGAAATACAATTCAAGTTCCTTTCTGTGGTAGGATTTAATTTTCAAATGAGCTTTTTTAAAAAAACATTAAGAAAAACATCTCCAGCTACCCATCCTTTAATAGAAGAAAGAAAAATACATTAGAAGAGCTCCCTTTAGCTGGGAAAGCCATGTTGCACAGGCTTCTCCAATGCTCTGCTCTGCCCATAAGCCAGCTGAGTACTGAAATCAGGAGAACCCAGCCTTTCAAATGTTTTAGAAAGAGCAAACCTTCAAGGTTTCAGTCCTTTCTTGTTCAGAAGACAGAAGCTTGTTCAAAAGAGCAGAAAGATAAGAAATGGTATAACATTCACATATATGTCCATCTAGGACCCTTGCAGAGCACCAGCAAGATTTATCACTGACTTGCAAGTTGTATGTTGCCATTATCTCTGGGGAGCCAACAAGGTAGGCTAGGGAGCAAGACTGAGCCCTGGAGAGAGGAAGGTCAGAAAATATGAGAGCCTGGAATGTGGAGTGATAGGCTGAGGAAACAGCTCCACAGAAATTTTCAGTTTTTCCATCCCAAACCATTTGGCTTACAACTAAGACACAAGCACCCATGAAATATACTCATATGTAACAAACTCTTTAAAATGTTTTAAGAACATTTCCCCCTGATTCATGTGGAACACAGAGAACACAAGATGGGATGAGAGATAGCAAAAGTTTCACCAGTATGACACTGTATATTTACCTCTTCATTTTAGCATTCTTAATATACTTGTCCCACACTTGTTCTGCTACCAACTCATCACTGTGAAGCATGTGAAGCATGTATTCCATAACATGGCTGCAGTCTCATGGTGTGTATGGTGTTGACACATCTTTAACTACTAAGACATTAGACCCTCTGGTTTGATGAAGTCTTGCCACTGGTATTGTGAAAACATTTAACATCTGTATCTACAGGAAGAAAGATTTACATAAGCAGAATCTCCAGTACCCAGACAAAGCAAAGAGCAAAACACAAGGCATATCAGCATATAGGTATGACTTACTGAGAGGTTGTTAGGTGTATCCGGATAAGAGCTATAACTTGGGAAAGGGGGAGATGTATTTACACATAGTGTATTATTTATGCCCATTACTTCTAATTGACTAACTAGTTCTCTTTCCTCTCACGTATACTTTAGTACCCACCAACCAAAGAAAGATGTCTACAGCTAAATATCTGCCAATTATTATGGACTTTTGCTTAATATTCTATTGTTACACTGACAGCACAGTTTTTAATATATCATTTTATACTATCCTGTACATCATCATTTTCCTGCCTCCCTTAGGGCTCTGGCTGTAATAGCTCTTATTTATTTGCACAAGCTAACATATATGCAAAAGATCTTGTAGTCATGATGTCGCCCCCACCACCCTCACCTCTTCCCATCTTTGTTTTTCTAACCCTTTTTCATCTGTTTTTAAAGTTACAGTATAAAGAAATGTGAACACAGCATGTGTGTGGACACAAACCAGGGTCAAACACAGCTTCTCTCCTCTTCAGCAGCATTATACTGCAGCCTTTTACTGTGTCCCATAGGTTTGGGGTTTTAGCTAATAAACTTGAAAACAGATCATAAGGGAAATAAAGGAAAACCCTCTTGCTATACCAATGGGTGACCAACAGCCTGTGTAGTAACAAATCACCTCACAGAATCTGCTCAGCATCTTCTAAGAGAACGAATGGAGCTTTGACTCTGGGCTGGCAGTGCTGCAGTCTGGTTAGCTGCATCAAATGCTATTTCTTACTGAGTTCTTGTTCCACCAAATGCTTTTTTTGAGGAGAATCTGCAGCAGTATAAGCTGGAGGTGCTTGCAAGTGCATCACTATGTTTGAAACAGAACAGACATCTTTAGGATCCTAGTTTTCAAACTTTCAGTAGTGTGTTTCGATAAATATATTTTGGCTGTGTTTTTTTTTTTTTAAGTGGGCTCTTTGGATCCAATTTCTTGACATTCCCTGGTTGACAGGTAGAAAAATACACTTTTTTTTTCCTTCAGATTTTAATAACAATGAAAGAGTGTACACGCTTCGTGGTCAAGACAGGACAGTGGGTACAAAAAATAGTTATCTTAAGGCAAAATTTACTGTTAGGGAAAATGGAACATTCCTTCTGAACTCACAAACTGGTAGTGCATGTGCAGGTTGGTTGTAGATGGTTGCTACAATAAGGCTTCTTTCATACAGGTGTGTTTATGCCCCAGGCTTGCTGGCCACAGTCCATTCCATTTACAGAAGCTGAATTAAACAATAACTACCGCATTGCAAAAAGAAGAAGGGAAAAAAAAAAAGGTGAGCGTCAAAGGAGATGCCTGAGAGCTTTGTTAGGGCCAAGAAAAACCCTGTTGCAGTTGTCAGAGCTTGTTGATGTTGCAGAGAATGGCACTTTTTTTTTTTCTGCTGGATTTTGTGGTTCTGCCTTAGGAAAGAAAGTAAAATAGAACGGAAGAACAAAGTCCTACTCTATAAATCAGCAGCTGCTCCTTGCCAGATCAAAGGAGTGACATTTTTGCTCCTGGACTACTTGTCCACTTTAGGTGCTTGACAGACAGCTAACAGCTGGCCTGTTACATAGTATAGGAGAGTTGGGCTACATCTTCTTCAGAGTAGATGACAAGCTAATCAGAGATACCCATAGCACAGGACATGTGAATGCACCTTGATCTCTTCAAACATACCCACTACATAATTGCTAAACACCTTTATGCATTTTTGGCAAGTTGCTACTTAGGTAGTTTCCACTGAAAGGTAAAAGGGAGAATTAGTGCCTTAATCTTATTTGATCAGGGAAGTTAAACAGATGTTAAATTTGTTGACAACTCTCCTTTTCAGTCAATTTAGAATTTATTTTAAAAAATTAATATGTTAAATATCGATAAGTTTAAAAATAGATGTAAAGTACTTGAATGTGATATTATTCAAAAACTACACTTTGCTTGGGTTTTTTTTTAAAGTTACCTAAAATGAGGTACCTCAACTCCTGATTGCGTTCTCAAGACTTGGAGCCTAATTAGTTTTGAAAATCTTTTCCTAGGAATTTAAGATGACAAATTAACACATCTTTAAATGCATGAGTTACTTAAGATTTCAGAGGAGATTTGTTTTCTACCTTTAACATGAGTTTCTAAATGCTAGCAAATCAAAGAGCATGCCAAATTAGCTAAAATTGTATTTAGCATCTCCACAAGACGTATGTATACAAACATGGAATTTTAACGTCAGTAGTAAAAATTTCAAAGTAATTCAGTTTCTAGTTGATTCCCATCTGCAATAAATCAAGCACAGGATGAGGTTAAATGCTACGGCTTGTGTCTATTGACTTCACATTTTATCTGTAAGATATGAATAGCTAAGGAAGTATGTCTGTTTGTCTCCTCCCTTCCTTTCAAGTATCTTTAAAAGATCATTTTTACGATGCGTGGTTAAAAAAAAAAAAAAACTTATATGAGCAAGCTGACGGCACTGTCAAAAGAGAAACAGCCTCCTCCGGCATGTGTTCTGTGGTTTCAGGTGGCATGCACCAAAAGGCGCTCGTTTCCCACCAGGAGCCAAGGGGGAATACGTGATGATACTTTTCCAATTAGACTGAGGTTTGCTGGAACCTCGTGAGGAAAACTGTGCCCACCCGCGGCAGTGGTGTGCGCGGAGCGGCGCTCCCCAGGCACACTCGCCAGGCACACTCCCGAGGCACACTCCCCAGGCACACTCCCCAGGCACACTCCTCAGGCACACTCCCCAGGCACACTAGAAGCACACACTCCGCAGGCACACTCCCGAGGCACACTCGCCAGGCACACTCGCCAGGCACACTCCCCAGGCACACTAGAAGCACACTCCCCAGACACACTCCGCAGGCACACTCCCGAGGCACACTCGCCAGGCACACTCCTCAGGCACACTCCTCAGGCACACTCCCGAGGCACACTCGCCAGGCACACTCCTCAGGCACACTCCCGAGGCACACTCGCCAGGCACACTCCTCAGGCACACTCCCGAGGCACACTCGCCAGGCACATTCCCCGCCCAGCGTACCGGGCAAAGGCGGGCCGGGCCATGGCGCGGCCCGGCTCCGCGGGGGCAGCGGCACCCCCGGCCCGGCAGTAGTGCTCTGGCCCCACCTCATGGCGCCCTGCTGCACAGCGGGAGGCCTCCCCTGGGGCCACCCAGGCTAGACCTCGAGGCCAGCCTAGTTCTGCGGCCGGGAGGCATAGCTGTTGCCGGGCCAGCGCTGCTGTTGCCGACCCCATGGAACGGCTGGATGCGGCCTTGGCGCGGGGCTATCAGGGCTGCGGGCTGTGAGGGCTGTAAGGACTGCGGGGCTGTGAGAGCTGCGGGGCTGTGGGGGCTGTGAGGGCTGCGGGGCTGTAAGGGCTGCGGTCTGTGAGGGCTGCGGGGCTGTGAGGGCTGCGGGCGCGGGCCGGCGATGGTGCGGGTGCCGGCTTGGTGGGGAGCCCCAAACTGCGGCTGGAGCCTTTCCTTCCCTGCCGGAGAAGGCCCCGCGCACAAACCCCTGCTCCGGGGCGAAGGCAGGGCGGCTGCCCCGGGTTGTGCTGCTTTGAGGGTGCTCCCCGTGACAGCCCTCACGGCTTTCTGGGTAGAGCCAAATCGTTTCTCCGTGCTCCCAAGGAGTAATCTGGTAACCTAGAGTTACACGAGGTGGATTTTCCTCTGAGGTGAATAGGTGCGCGTCTTGCCAATTCTCATGATTTTATCGCAAGGCTCAAGTTGTTTCATGTTAATTCGAGGTCCCAGCTCCAGGAGACAATGGTTATGTGAGAATCTTATCAAGTAAGTTTCTAGATCTTGTGGCTGAGAAGAGCGTTTTAAAAATGTGGCGCAATGACTGAAAAACTCACAAAGTAAACACTGGGAAGAGTGCTGTTTAAATTCCTGATTTTTTTAGGACAGTCTCACAGTTACAGGACGAGAAAAATCATGATTTCCAACAATTGGCAGCTCCAAATGGCAAGACCTATTTTTAGGAAGTCGACCGTAAACATGGAAGATGCGGCAGAAGTCTTTGGGATGGTTAGCACCTGCCTCAGGCTGCCTCAGGCACGCAGTTAAGTTGTTCTCTGTCATCTTCTGGAGTCTTCACCAAGTCGATGGTGACTTAGGTCCTTTGAATCACACCTTTGACAGATGTGAGGTGTCTGAATAAGCTTTAGAAAGTCAGTGTAAAAAGTCCTTAACCCCCCCTTCTCTAACAAGGCTGTCCAAAACTAGGTGAGGCTTTGCCAGGGAATAAACCGACCTGTCCCTCCTGCTTCCTCTCAAAAGCAATTGCATAACTGACTCCATTTCTTAATATTCATGACTTAGGGAAGCCTTATTTAGATGGCTCATTTCCAGGTGACTAAGTCAGCTTTTTTAATTTCCTATAAGGAATGCTGCAAATATGAGTTGGTAACCAGGTGTGGCATAGATTCAGTGAAGCATAAACAAGGGCTTTTTCAACTATTTTTGTACATACACATACTGCCTAAACCTAATTCTGTCAATTTAGAATACATAGTGGAGGGAGAAGTTAAATAAACTAAGATAAATAAATTTTACTTACTCAGATTAAAGGTTAGGTGATAGACAAAGACTGCTGTAAAGGCAGGGGGTGGATATTGATAAAAGTGTTGCTGCAAATTAGTCTTTTCTAATGCATTCTTTCAGAGTGCTCTGAGCAGCTCATGACTTTTAAAATTATTTTTTCTGCTTGGCAAAGAAGTAATTTTCTAGGTTACTTAGGAAAACATATTTTGTGACTAGTTCATTGGTTATTTTCCCTTCAAAATTAGGGCACTCTTGGGCAGCAAGGGATCAGTGTAGCATATGCGCTTGAGCTAAACACTGACATGTGCATAGTCCAAAGACTGAAATATCATTTAGGCAAGGATTTATTTCCCCATCCAAGGTGAAAACACTTGGATTACTCTTTAGAATGCATTCTTAGACTCTTACTCAGCAAAAACATTGAAGCAGGTGCTTAGACCCCATTTATTCTTCAAGCTCAGCTCCCATTTGTGGAGATTTAATAAGAGTTGAGCTTCTCATCTGCACTTGGCAGGTTTATGAAAAATCTTGCAAGACTGTTCCCCTGGGCACCTAAAAAGTTTTTAAAATTATTTTTTTTATTCAGATGGCAGCAAACAATTCTGACTCCAAATTAGTGTTACTATTGTCATTACTTGTATTTTTATTATTTCTGTGACTAAGTCTGTGACAGTGTTCATTCAGTACTTCTGTCCTTTGCAAGTCTAAGAGCAGAAGTGTCTTGGGCTAAAAGTGAGTCAACACGTTCCTTGTCATTAATTCTTCTAAAGAACTGATTGTGAATTCATCTCACAAATTTGTTTATTTCTCTGGTTTTCACATAAAGAATTGAGAACCGATTTATGCAGTGGCTGGTTTGTTAAATAAATTCAATATTTTAGCACCTCATTTTCTGGGATGGATATTTTAAGTGGAAATCCAGATTGAAGACTGACACTGAAGTTTTGCGTTGTACATGGTGGCTCCATGTTGTTCCTCAGTTTCTCATGGGGAGCAGTCTACGCTGCTGGGGCGAGAATGGTTCAGTTTGGCACCAGTTCATCTCAGAGAAAATATTAGACATACAGACAAGTGATGGGAGTTAAATATCACTCTCTGCTTGAGTTCAGATTAAGCCCCCAGTTGGGAACGAGTTATAGTTTCCTGACCATTCATGTACTCTATCCTTCTGAACAAGACCTGTTGTGACCCTACATCCTTACAGTGAATTTTCCATTAAAGCCATAAAGTAAAGCTGGAGATTTCTGATTCTGATTGCCAATCAGTACAGTCACTAACAGTTCATTTCAAGAACTGCTCTTAAGCAGATTCAGTTATGGTGCGGTCACGGTGCTTCAAAATATATGTACACTATGTATAAAAAAGACAGTGGAAACAACAATAAAATTATTTTTGAGTGTGCCAGATTAGAAGAAGCAGATTAAGAGATCACTATTTGCTATTTATTGCCTTTGCACTTTGCAGAAATATGTCTCTATGATTTTATCAGAACATTATTTTATTATAAGAATAAAATGTATTATGCAAATTTGAGTTTAACATTATTTTATATGACTTGAGATAAAATATGATAAATATATAAAGAAGATTAATTACAGGACTTCCTATAAAGTACAGAATGCATATTTATTTTGGACAAAGAAAACCAAGTCTCTGTTTGAAGAGATGTGATTAAATGCATATATTTAGATTATATTGTCATGCTAATTATCGATGGTAGAAACCAATTAGGACCAGTGCTACCAAATCACCAGACTACATTGCATATTCACTAGTGCACCTTTATTGCACTACTGGGTTTTGCTGTAAGCCGATAAAAGTGAAATGCCTTGCTTTAAAAGTCCACGTTCTTGTACATTTTGAGCCAGATTTTGTTCATTTGTACTTTCATGAACTGTCCCGCAAAAGTAACCAGAACTACTTGTGTGAGAAAGACAGACTCTGGCTATAGGAAATAGATGTGGCTGCTTTAGCTAGCAATTAAAGAAAAAATACAAGATGCAAAAAACCTTTCGATTCAAATGGCTATTATGTGAATAAGCAAGGTTGGTAATCTGTCATTTGCAAAATGCTGGGAATGAGTTTTTTATTGAGCCTGCTATGTCAATGACATGTATTTCTCAACATTACACACCTCATTTATCATTCTGGAATGAGGACCAAATACCATATGAATGTAGAGTTTGTGAAGGTATTGCCTCACAGCCCTGGAGGCTGATGACCCCTCTTTATCTACGCAGCAGGTAAGGCACAAACAGTGGCAATGTGAGCTCTCTTTGCAGTCCCCTGCCAGTGTGCCTGACTGTTAAGCTGGGGGAACAAAGGAAAGATAGCATATGGATAGCAGATTGTAGGAGCGCTGAAAGAGGACTGAGGAAATCTATGTTGGGTGTGTGGCTCTGCCAAAGATCTCTTGTATGACTTTGGCCTTGTCACTTAATCTCCTTCTGTCTCTGTTCCCCTCCGCAAACAGGGAGAAGGCGTCTCTCCTCTCCCCCAGGCTTTGCCTGGAAATCTGTTCAGACTGAGTTCTCTTGGACAGTGTGCTTGTGAAGCATGGGGTGGAGTAAGACTGAGCTTCATTGGGTCCTCTAACTGCTGCTCTCATCCAAATAATAGGAATTACTATTAACAGCAGAGAAACAAAGAAGTCCATGTCTTTTTGATAGATTTTACTCATCTTTTAAGGCCATTCAATCTTTGGCCTCTGGGTGAAGGGTATGAACAAGGTAAGCAATTAGTGTCAGGAGCAGAGCTGTGAATTCTTCTTTTATAGGGTTCCAGATAATGCTGAAAACAGTGGCATTGGTGTTCTCTTTTTTCACCTGTCTCTTAATGCCTTTTGAAGACATTTGTGCCTAAATAACATCAGTGTTTCTGCAGCACAAACTGAAGTGCTGTGTGAAAGGCTGTATTTTGCTTTACTTAGGCCCTGGATATGGCTCTCTGAGGGATTCAAAAACAGCCCTCAAAAAACGTAAAGGCTAGGGCAGGGACTCTGTTTTCTACGTCTCTATTATGCACTGTGCATATTTATGGGGCAGTATAAGGAATAAATAATAATGCACAAACACTGCATTCTATGCCCTTGTCTACCAATTGTGCTGATGCATTACATGATGTAGCTACTGCTAGTGAAACTAGGATTCCATTTTTAGCTTCACCTGAAATGTATGTCTGGTTTGCACCTGCAATCTTGCAAATATAAATAATTTCATGTGTCATTTTTCAGACATACCCACTGGTGGGTATAACTGATGCTGTTTATGAACAAGATTTTTCAGAGGAGCGATAGAAATGGAATTTCAAATTTACCTGGATGCCTAAAGCCTGTTCTCCTATGTCTTTTCAAGTATACATCACTGTATCTTCTCTCTAGATGAAGTTGTCGCTGGTCTAGAGGACATTGCTTGCACCTGCTCTTATGCAGATATGCAAAAGAAAAATGGAGAAATAATGAAATCGGAAATCAAACCCAAGAGCTATCACTTTTTTTTTTCTTTCTTTTCTTTTTTTTTGGTAGGAAAACAAATATGGAGTACTCTCTTTTAGGGCTTGAACTCCCATTTCCAAAACAACTGGTGAATTGCCTCTAGGTAGAGTTTGCAGTGAAAGACTGGCTTTATTCACATCAGCAGGATAAAATAAGGCCATGCTCCTCTGGGAGTCAATGGCTGAGCAAGATGGGGTTTTCAACACCCGTCCCAAAGGCTTAGTCTGTGGAGACTATCAGACTATCGAGTATGTAAGGCTGGAGCACAGTATCCCAATCTCTGTGCTCAGAGGTAAAGCAGATGTTACCTGAAACCCTTAAGGATGTAGAATTTTCTTAATGCTCTGCCTTGTTGTGCGAGCCCATTGAAAGAACACTTCAGAGGGCACCCATTTCTTACTAATGTAAACTTTCTGAGGAGTATCCAAAGATATGACCTCTGGGTGAACCTTTAACCTTCCCCTTAATTATTTGTTTGAAGACAGTTTGGAGTTCTCCTGCTGAGAGCTGAGGCCCATAATGCTTCGCAGCCCTGTGAGCAAGGGTGTATATGCAGGGAAGTGAAGAGGGACATAAATAAGGGGACCACCAGATGTAAATAATAAAAGTGGTTGGGGTTTAAATAAAAAAAACCGAAATACCAATTTGGTTTTCCTGAAGACTGGCCTGATTGAAGAAAAGGGGTTAGTAAGATGGAAAGTGTGTGCGTGTGTGTGGGGGTGTTTCTGTGATTTTTTACAGGCCTAAATAAGTGTTCATTCCATTCTTTAAAACCTTGCCATCTGTATACACCATTAGAAGCTCATAGGAGAAGAGAAAACAGTCTTATCAGGCTTTCCTGTTAATCTCTATTGGCCTTAACTTTAGCTGATAAAAGGCGTGCTGGATGGAGGAGGTTCAGGTCAGGCTCCATTTGGTCAGCACAGCAACATTACTGGAAAGTAACTCAGCAAATAAGTCCTATCGGGGACCTTTGTCTCTGAGGACGGAAACACACTTCAAAATCACAGAACTGGCAGTGATGCCTTCACTGTGCCACAGTCAGAAGGGAATAAACAAATATATTGACTGTGTCTGAGTTTTATTTTAATAGCTGAAGTCATGACTAATTCTGAGGCAGGATGACATTTCTGACAACCGAATGGTACTTTTCCTAAAGAATAAAGAATGTCTTTTGGATGTAAACAGAAAGATGCAAAAGAGCCCTTTAGTGTTACTTGTAGCATTTATGCATCTGTCTAATGAAATTTCCACCACTGTGATTACAGAAGATGCAATCGAAGGTGTGCCACCGTCCTTTATTATCTGCGAAGGAATTTAACCAGAGGGTGGGAGGGAGTGAGGGAAGCATGACAAAAGGCCTTGCAGAGTTGATGCTATATAAAGGCTAGCAATTTACTAAATGAGCAGATGAACTTAGTTTTCAGTTAGCTGACTGAAAGACTTTGCTAGGCGTTGGATCGGGCCCAATGGCAATTATTGGAGGCTGTTTTGGATGATGGGCATGTTAGTATTTCTGAAGAGGATTAAACGCTAGTATTCGACTTCATTAGCACTCCTTAAGGGTCACCAGGCGAAAGCCTGAGCTGTGAAATAGCACACAAAACCTGCACGAAGGCTCCAAAGTGTTCTCAAACACAAAGAGAAAGGACAAAAACAAGTGTGGCTCCTGAGTGATAGAAAATTGCCCTGTTTTCAAAAATATTTTGTGAATAGGCAAGTTTTGAAATTATTTTAGGGAAATTAATTTAGCTTAGCTTGTGCTGATGTGGATTGCTACGCATTAGCTAATAAGAAATATGCAAGCACTTATTTTTGGATTACTAGCAAAATTAAATCCAGGCTCTGCAGCCAACTAACTGCCTTTACCAGTGCTCAAAAGCCTCGGCAACCACCCCAGTTTGAGATTAAAAAAAAAGGTTATTTTGGGCCTAATATTAACCACATGTACCTGTGACTGGGGGTTTCTAACGAGTTGAAAGGTGCCTGAGTTGAGGGCAGGCAGGCGGTCGCCTTGCACGGGGTGTCCCCGCTTGGACACAGAGGTGGCCCCCAGCTGGCACTGACCTCCAAACGACCCTTGCCTTTACAGGCTCCAACTGCAGGAGTTGTAGAAGAGCAGAAGTCTTTCTGGGCCGGCACTTATTGCTGCTGCGCTGGTGATAAAACTTCAGACAGCCTAATTGATGGCTTTGCTGACCTAACGATACCTTGTGAAAGCACGGAGTGGCAAAGCCTGGTCCTCATTTATGGCCAGCTGCAAGGAGAGCTGGATCCCTAAGATGGAAAGGGGAAAAGAAAGTCTCCCAGTCTGTGAACTTTAACCAGGATCTGAGCCACTTAGAAGAAGTTAAAGAAACAATTGTCTTTTAACACAAGTTTTCGGTCACATTTACTTGTTCAAAGCCTTCTGGCAAATCCAGCTTTAAGCTGGCTAGTAAGATAAGCGTGTTACCAGTTACAATTTCTGAGCACTTAGAGGAAAATCCTTTTAAGTGAAATTATACTCTTTTTAAAAAGCAACGTGAAGCAAAACACATTTCCACAGCACGCTAAAATCCTGTCACTTTTAAAGCAGAGGTGTTCTCAAAACAGAGAAGCAAGCTGATGAAAGGACTTCTATTCTTTGTATTCTGTTGCAGGTTTATTAATGCCAGAAGAAGAATAGTACAGCCTATGATTGACCAGTCAAATCGAGCAGGCAAGTTCCAAGTAGTATCTGTATTCAAGTCCCACAGGCGCAAATCCTCATCAAGTTATTCTTCAGGAGTCCCATCACCTGGTAAATAAATGCTTCAACCAGGCATTCTGGGAGATTATTTTTTTTTCTTATGTCCCCAGAATTCCGCTGTAGGAAGCAACTTCACTAATTGGTGCTAATTGGAGATTTCCCACCCTGACTCTACTGAAAATGCTTTTTATTTTCTCTCTGAATTGGTAATTGGGTACAAGTAGTAGTGCCACAAGCAGTTTGTTTGACTGTGAGCTCTTGAATTACTCATTGCTTGTCTGCATCCAATCAGCAGGACAATCTCATTTTCTTGCTACCCACAACTCCTTGGTGTATGCATTGCTTTTACTTCTGGAAGGCGAGCTGTAAAACTCATTGTATCCATTCATTTGCTTTGACTATTCACAATACGCTACTAATGTGGCATGGTACTATACTGCCAAAAAAATATTAAAAGATTATTACTTTTGTTTAAGAATGCACTAGATATGCTCCCAGTGAAACATATGATTTTTATAACAATACCTTTTCTACATTTCTATTAAAGCATTTAGAATATGTAACACTTTACACAACAACTGGTACCATGTTAATCATTCCACGTTCTAATATGCATTTCCTCAGCATATTAGGGAGTTGTGGTTTCCTAACATGAGGTTATGGGATAAAACTGTTCTCCATGTGGTGATGACTGTTGTCACTAACAAGGGCTTTAACTTGATGGTGATTTCGCCTGCTGCTTCACTTTAAAGGTTTTTGAAAAGGTTATTAAACCTTTGGGAAACTCTTCCCATGTAGCATTAAATTTCTTTTTCATTAACAGGTAAAAAGGGGGAAAACACTAACTCAACTAACCATGCAAAACATTTAGCCAAATGCAGTGTATACATAAATAGGAAAAGCCACATCCAGAATTTCCCTACTCTTTCTAGAGTAGGTGAGAGTAGTTTTATAAGTTTTGTTAAGTTTCATTGTAAATACCCTAATACAAATGCCAGATTCACAACTTTGTGTAATTAGAGAGGAACAGAATAGGTACTTACTTCGTTAAGAAAAAACACATAGCACTTCAACGGGCTTCCACTGTTTTGCATTAAAGGTAAGTAGAGAAACAGATCCTAAGCAAGTGAACTGACTTGACAAACTTGTTTATTGGGCCCCCTATAGCATTTTTATTCTATAGTCCTGGTAACATAATCAGCTCATAAAAAGCACAACCTGAGTTTAAAGTGACAGCCAAGATATTGTATATAGCGTTTCAGTGCTGAAGCTGGAACAATTGCTGATTGTTTGGTATGTCTTCTCTTCTTTCTCCTCTGTGTCCACGATTGACTACAATCAGGTTTTCTTCTTGATCCTTCAGTGAGCCAAGGAGCAGCA